>NC_064619.1:213656493-213961152 GCF_023898315.1 Schistocerca nitens
TTCTCGTACGTCTCTCGAGACCTGCCGTGTGGTGGCGCTCGGTCTGCGATCACACAGTGGCGACACGCGGGTCCGACATGTACTAATGGACCGCGGCCGATTTAAGCTACCACCTAGCAAGTGTGGTGTCTGGCAGTGACACCACATTCCTCCCCCGCAAATCGGCGAACGGTCGTGTTATAAGGCTTCCGCCCGCCGTGGGGAGGACCCCATGTTGACGTATACGATGAGGTGGGGAGCCTAACAACAGGCGAGGCTGTGCCACCCGCACCCGGCCATTCGGTCCGAGGGGAGCTAGGAAACGCCTGAAAACCTAGTCCAGGGTGCACGTCAACATGTGGTGTATGCGCCCGTAGAGAGACAGGAGGGGCCGAAGGGTCGACCTCCATGTGGTCGGGGCACCCGACGGGCGAAGACGACATCTGGTCTGGAGCGGGCAAGAGTTCCATGGCGGAGGACAGCTGGGCACGGGAAGCGAGCGGCGGCGCGTGACCCAGGGAGGCGCCATGCGGTTGCAGCGACGCGTCTACTGCGGGCGGCGCCGGCGGGAGAACAGGCGGCGGCGGCGGCGGCGGCGCGTCGCCATGAGGCAAAATGGAAGGCAGCGTCGGTAACACCTGGGGATGAGGCGAACCAGTAGATGGGTCCCCAGGGCGCTGACCGGACGGCACCGTCGCTGAAAGCAGACGGGGAGCGGCAGAACCCAGGCGACGACAGAGGCGCAGCTGATTGAGATGCCGACGCACCTCACCAGAGGCCCCCAAAACCAAATACATCGCGCGGCCGAGGCAGCGAAGAATGCGCCCTGCGAGCCAACGCCGTGAACCGCGATAGTTGCGATAGAATACAACGTCGCCAGGAGCAAAAGCAGGAGTCTGCCGCTGCACAGGAACCTGATGCGGCGGATGCAGCAAAGACATCAAGGTTCGATGAGAACGACCATGGAGCAACTCAGCCGGCGAGCGACCATCGCGGGGCTGAGAGCGATACGAAGACAAAAAGAGCAACAATGCGTCCTCCCTAGAATGCGACTCTTTCAACTTCAACATCTGTGACTTGAAAGTCCGGACCAACCGTTCAGCGGCACCGTTTGACTGAGGCGAAAACGGCGCGGATGTCAGATGTTGAATACCATTGGCCTTGCAGAATGACTGAAATTCTGCGGACATGAATTGTGGGCCATTGTCGGAAACAATAGTCTGGGGAAGACCTTCAATGCAGAAAATAGCGGACAACGCTTGGATGGTGGCAGATGACGTCTTGGAAGACATCCGGACAACAAAAGGAAAATTACTGAAGGAATCCACCACAATCAACCATCGAGCATTCCAGAATGGACCAGCAAAATCGATGTGCAAGCGTTGCCAAGGGGAAGTGGCTGTCGGCCATGCAAAGAATTGCCGCGGCGGGGCGGATTGTTGTTCGGCACACGCCACGCAAGAAGAGCACATATTCGTAATCGCAGCATCGATTCCGAACCAAGTACAGTGCCGACGAGCAAGTTGTTTCGTACGCACTATACCCCAATGTCCTTGGTGAAGAAGCTGTAAGACAGAGGACTGTATCGAACGTGGGACCATGACTCTGGATTGATCATTATCCGAACGCAACAACAAAACACCACGTCGTACAAAAAGTCTCTTCTTGTCAGCAAAAAATCGGCGAACCAACGGATCCTCGATCCGTGACTTTGACAAGGGCCATTGCGTAGCAACAAAACGCAAAACAGTAGCAAGGACAGGGTCAGCAGCTGTGGCTGTAGCGACACGACGAAAATCAATCGGAAACGATTCGACCACGTCATCGGTTTCCGAATCAATGAACATGCAAGCAAGTTCGGAAGAATCGAATGCTTTATCCTCAGCAACAGGCAAACGGGACAACGCATCAGCGTTGCCGTGCTTAGCAGTGGACCGATACAAGATATCGTAGCGGTACTGCGAGAGGAAAAGAGACCAGCGAATGAATTTCTGCGCTGTACGTGGAGGTACAGGCTTGTTCGGATGAAAAAGCGATGTCAAAGGTTTGTGGTCTGTGATGATGGTAAAGTGACGACCATACAAGAAATCATGGAACTTAGTAACACCAAACACGAGAGCTAAAGCTTCTTTCTCTATCTGGGAATAATTGCGTTGCGCAGACGAGAGCAATTTTGAAGCAAAGGCAATAGGGCGATCATGCGAACCATCTTTGTGCGCAAGCACAGCACCGATCCCGAAATCTGATGCATCTACCATCAACAAAAGTGGTTTCTGGGGATCGAATGGCGTAAGGCAAGTATTTGAAAGCATCGCCCATTTCAATCGGCGAAAGGCGCGTTCGCATTCCGTCGTCCAGACGAACGGAACACCTTTACGGCGTAAGCGATGAAGCGGAGCTGAAATGGAAGAAGCGCGCGGCACAAACCTGGCATAGTAGTTAATTTTTCCCAACACAGTCTGTAGCTGCTTCACATTCTGTGGCGAAGGCAACTCCTGTATGGCACGGAGGTGCTCTGGACTTGGATGTATGCCTTGGGCATTTATTACATGTCCCAGATATGGTAAGTCACGAGCAAAAAACACACATTTGTCCTTCCTCAAGCGAAGACCATTTTGTCGCAACACCTGAAATAACGTTCGTAGGTTGGCTAAATGTTCGGCTTCTGTCTTTCCGGAGATCACAATATCGTCCAGATAGTTCGCAGCAGTAGGGACCGACGCACAAACAGTTTGTAAATATTGCTGAAACAATGCAGGGGCGGATGCACACCCGAATGGCAGTCTTTTGAATCGGTACAATCCAAGATGCGTGTTAACCACCAAGACGCGCTGGGATTCTTCGTCCACTGGTATTTGCAAGTACGCATCTGCTAGGTCCAATTTCGAAAAGTATTGACCCGGGCACAGTTTATCAAAAAGATCTTCGGGGCGGGGCAAAGGAAAAGTTGCAGTCACAAGTTGTGGATTCACAGTTGCCTTGAAGTCCACGCAAAGTCTCAATTTTCCGGAAGGTTTTGGCAAAATTACTAAGGGTGAGGCCCAGAGAGAAGCCTGCACACGTTCAATTACACCTTGAGATTCTAAATCGTGTAATGTTCTTGCGACCTCATCCCGCAATGCGTGGGGAACATTGCGCGCTCTGAAAAATTTCGGTTGCGCGTTTACTTTCAGTTCCAAATGTGCTTCATAGTTCTTAGCGCAACCAAGGCCCGGTGCAAAAATGTCTGCAAATTCTTCACATAGACGAGAAACACTGGCGGAAGGCACAGTCTGGTTCACTGATAGGACCTGATTTACGATAGACATGTTAAACAATTGAAATAAATCTAAACCAAACAAGTTCACTGCCGTAGAAGAACGAAGAACGTAAAATGACACAAGTTTTGTTTGTCCCTTGTATGTGGCAAGAAGGCTGCACTGTCCTAACACAGGTATCTGCTGTCCCAAATAACTATTGAGCTGAACATTTGCGGCACGCAACGGAGGTTTGCCCAGTTGTTTGTACGTGTCTTTATTGAGCAATGAAACTGCAGCTCCGGTATCGAGCTGGAATGGTATCACTTTGCCACCAAAGTCTAAGTCTACAAAAAGTTTATTGTCCTGCTGACGACAAGAGCGACTTTCACGTGCAATTTGAACTGATACAGGTACAGAAGCACTTGCGACGTTACGGGAGTTCCGGCGACAGCGACGGCGACGCACACTTTTTGTGGGACGAACACAGTCACTGTTAGATAAAGTGGCACTGGACGGGGTGGAATCAACGACATGAATGTCCATGGGCGAAGGTCCACGAGCCTGATTGTCCCTGGTTCTATTCCGGCGTGAAGCAAAGGGCCTGGAATGGTTTTGATTGTCTGATCTTAGCTTTTTCTGGCAAACACTTTGAACATGTCCTTTCTTATGACAGTAAAAGCAAATAGCTTGGCGTGACGGGCAATTGTCACGCGAATGTCTAGTTGCACACCGCGGGCATGATTTTAGAACTGCATTGGCATGCTTACGCGGCACACGTGTTTACGAGCTAGGCTGCAGCTGCGCGGACGTGCGCGAGGGCCGTTTAGCATCCCGTGCTGCGCGCCCGGCGGGCCGGTCAATGCGACACACTGCTGGCGAAGTTTCAAATGATTCCTGAGCAAAGTCAAGTGTGTCTTGCCTATCCAATATGTCTATCACTTGTTGAAGGGAGGGATTAACTAGTTTCAAAATCTGTTCCCGTATGCGAACATCAGAAACGTTCTGTGCTATTGCATCATGCACCATAGTATCTGAATACGGAAGTCCACAGTCACATGCAAAATAACAATCCCTAGTAAGTCCTTGCAATGTCGCAACCCACTCCCTATTAGTCTGACCAGCCATACGTTTGGTACGAAAGAACGTATACCTTTTTGCAACTACATTAACTGTTTCTTTGAAATAGGCATCTAAAGCAGACAAAATTTCTTCGTAGGACAGAGTTGCTATGTCGCGTCGGGGAAACAATTTCACTATCACACGGTAGGTGGACACACCGACACAAGAAAGCAAAAACGGCTGCCGCTCATTACCTTGAATTCTGTAGGCGGCGAGATGTAAGCCGAATTGTCGGGACCATTCTGTCCAGCTTTCTTGAGTTGAATCAAAATGACGGAAGGACGGTGCAACTGCTTGGTGTGGCTGTGGTAGCGATGAAGCGGCGGCGGCCGCATCGGGGTGCAGCGCACGTTGACCCTGGACGAGCTGTCCAAGGGCATCCAATAACGCCTGCGTCTGCTGATTCTGCAAGCGATAAAATTCGGACAGTACATCTGGAGATTGTGGCGAAGCCATGACACAAATAATGCAGAGCAAAGCAAGTAGAAAGAACACGATCCTGTAATCCTCGTCGTCAATCTGTTGTGGCGTAACAAGCTAGTCACGCCACACTGAGAAGGAAGCCGAAAGGCACGCGTACACACACGCCGACTGGCGTCAAGTCTGGAACAGGATAAGTTATGACTGCTATAAAGAAAATACGTAGCTTTGGAATATACTTAACTTTTAATGCTTCCTTTGGTACATCTCTCTTGACTATACAAATGAGACTCGTAAGATACATGCACTGATACAATTGGCGCCTTGCTAAGTCGTAGCCATTAACTTAGCTGAAGGCTATTCTAACTGTCTCTCGGCAAATGAGAGCAAAGGCTTCGTCAGTATAGTCGCTAGCAACGTCGTCGTACAACTGGGGCGAGTTCTCGTACGTCTCTCGAGACCTGCCGTGTGGTGGCGCTCGGTCTGCGATCACACAGTGGCGACACGCGGGTCCGACATGTATTAATGGACCGCGGCCGATTTAAGCTACCACCTAGCAAGTGTGGTGTCTGGCAGTGACTCCACACATTACATATTATTACAATCGTACATTTCTGTAGAACAATAACTCGTTGTACTAGCAAAAGTGGTTGTGTAAGCTGGCCTGTTAAGTACGAGAGATGTGCAAAATTATCACTCTTAATAAAACTTTAAATAATTCCAGAACAAAATATTTAAAAATTGAATTTGTGGACTTTCTTCTTTGAACATGCAACTATTTCTTAGAGTTTCAGAAAGCATCTTGATTTTACGAGCTTTCTTCTGGTAGTATCATTTAGAAATAGCTGAGCAACACCAGCTGCGACATAATCGCGCATATGTACAGTGATCCTATACTGTCAAATGTTTTTTTATTCCAGTCTTTGATCAGAATATAAACTCCTTTGACGATGACTGGTTTCAGTCAGTAATTACCATCTTTAGATCTGTTCTACACCATCACATTAGGACATGGTGTAGAACAGATCTGAAGATGGTTATTACTGACTGAAACCGGTCATCGCCAAAAGAATTTATATTGTGATCAAAGACTGGAAAAAAAACATTTGATAGCTGAGCAACCTGTAGCTGCCCAGGTATTTATTTATAATCGTGACCGAGACTTCGTGCGTTTGGAATTTATTTTTGACTAATAAAGCTACTTTACATATGACGCCTGAAGTAGTATGACTGGGGACACTAACAGGGGAAGGGCTGGCCAAGCCATAATCTACTGTAAGGTCCACGCCCGCAACACGTAGCATCTGGCGTTGTTCCTTTTTTGTGGTCGTAGTGTAACATAAGCTCACCGGGCACTGCACACGTTTAAAGCGAAACGGTAAAATGTTGGAATAAGCGGGATTTTGCGGTATAAAAACTCGCTCGTCTGCGCCACTTCCAACCAGAATTTCTGCTTCTATGATGTTGCATTGGAGAGAAGAAATATTAAGCCTCTGTGAGTGAAAGGATCTGGGGAGCGAGATCAGAGTTATGTCGCGCCCCGTTTTCAGAAGGAGTTTCCAAAGAACAAATTGAAGCCTGATATTTTCGAACTGCAATAAGTGTCGCGTCACAATCTTCGTTGGATTCTTGAGACACCATAGTCTTCAGTATCTTAGCTATTTTGGTGTACTCAGAAAGACTCGACTGTTTTCTAGACAAAACTAAATCAGAATTTAATGAGTAAGCACCCGAATCACAAAGCAAACTTAATAAATTCGTTTTTGTAGCAAAGAATATAAATAAAAGCTATGTAAAGAAGCAAAGCAAAGTCGTTATGTTCCTAATACATAAAGAGAACAGTAAATCTGCATAGCCTAGCCAAGCAAATTCGCAGTTAGCTTGGTTTGTGTCCGTAAAGATAAGATTGCAGCACTTAAATCTGTCACTGACATGAACTTCTGAAGATACATTTGCCACAGAGTTAAAAAAGCTAACAGCGCCATCTATTGGTTCTTTGGTGTACAACGAAACTAAAATAACCGTCCATTGGTTCTTTGATGTAATACACCACAGTGATTAATAATCCGAACTACTAAACTGAGCATACGATTTTAGATAAAACATCAAATTACGACATCTTTTTTCTCTGTGATCCGATTTTGATGAAATAAAGCCTATAGGCTAAGTATATCTACATGCAAGTTACCTGTGGAAGCCACATGAAAATTAGTTTTATTGTTTTGGAGAGAAGTGTATTCAGACACCCTACCTTCCTCTGTCCTTTTCCTGGGCTTCCTCTCCCCCCCCCCCCCCCCTTCAATCCTCTTTTTTCTCCAACTACTCTTGCAAGGGTCCTGTGGCCACCTTTCATTAGTCTGGTAGCCCATTTTCACTAGCATTTTTCCTTCTTTTCCATGTTTCTCTTTCCTCATAACTCTCATAATGGTGCGATTGAATGAATGTGGTTGTCTGTCACGTTGCTAGACGGTGGCGTAGTCTGCTGCAGAAAGTCTGCGATAGTCATACAGATTCAGCAGCAGATGTACACAATAGCCAACTCTCGTAGTGGTCAAGAACGCAAAGAGGTTTGCGCTACTCATGAGAAATCCACCTGCGTTAGGTTGGTGACGGAAATGGCATTTTTGGGTTTGCCGGGCCACGCAGAGCGTGGAAGAGGCTGGAGAAGTAAAAGAGAGGCAGTCTGCCGCCGCTACGGGAAGCGTCCACAGCTGTACTCCAGTCGAAGAAGGGTGAGTTAGACTGACCGCGTGGCGCGTTGTTACTTGGTGAAGGGAGACCTGTTAGCTTTTGGTCTCGGTTTTTAACACTGAAAAATTGCTTTGCCTTGTCGCAGCAAGGAATGCAAAACTTTGGCATATTTTTCTTTTAGTAAATTTCTATAGCAGACTTGGATCCACCGGATGAGCACCACACAAAGGTGTCGATAAGAAGTGAGCACTCGTTTCTGTATGAATGTCTGTTTGGCTTCAGCTGTGCCTCTATAAACTTTCATTTTTCTAAATATTAATAGCTTTGCCTTCTCGTAAATTTGCTTTGCCTTATGTATCTTTCGTCCGTGGGAAGCCGACCACGTGGTTGAACATTAAAGTTTGTTGGGTTACCGTCATCACTAACTGTCTGGTCTCATGTTTGTTTTAAAGAATGTTAACTGTTCATGATTGTGTGATGAGATATTGTTGCAACTTGGCCACGATACCTAGAAATTGCGTCTCCACAAATCACGTGGGCACGCGGGTGTACTGCGAAACGTGTACCGTTTCACGAGTTATTGCGATCAGTTATCAGGCAACAGCAGTTGTGTGAATGATTCCCACCAATGATTTTAGGTATAGATTATAACGGTATATGTTTCGATGCTTTTCTTTAATGTTTTAGGAATTAATGTTATCAGGAATTGTGTACATGCTTCACATCCATATCCTAGAAATAAATGATTTTATAGAAAATTTTCTCTTGCATTCCCAGGTTACGTTTTTGCACCTAAGCCACTCACCTCGTAGCTTTCCTGTTAGCACATCCAACGCGTTTCCTTACGCACAGGTCCAGTGATTAGTTTCCCCTTTTATTTTAAAACAAATGCGTTAGATTAAGTCTTATTTTCAGGTGTGTTGCTGGGAGCTGATCTTCTGCACAGTGTTAATGTATGTACTATTTTATTTTAAGTGGTTGATTCTCGAGGACAGTGCACGGGAAATACTAATAATTACATCACATCCCCTATGAGCGATATCACGACGTACGTATTTTCATGAGTTTTTTGTCTGTGATCAAATTAATTTATTTTCCGACTCGGCCAAACCTTTGATTAGTTGTATGGTTAGAGTCGGTGGCGACCCTAATCTTCTCACGTTAATTTCAAAATCAATAAGCATTTCCATTCCCACTCTTAACGTAATAACCCGTAGAAACAGGTTAGTTACACATGGCTTAACCTGCTCACGGATGTCGGTAAACCAGAGATCTTCCGATGCGCAGTGAGGATTGGTTATTTTCGGTTGGATGTGCTAATTGTTATATTGTCTTTCTGCAATACAGAATTTACGATATAGGTGTGCATTTTCTTACATGTTTTACCTTGTGTATGTATTACTGTAGAGACATTGTGATTTAGTATTCAATTGTGTTACAAGTGTGGGTTGATTCTTGTCCTGAGGCGTGTATCAGTGTCATATAGTAAATCTTGGGTGCTTTGTGGGGACTGTGAGTCCATTAGGAGACTTTGGCATTATTCTTGTTGTATTTTGGAGCACGGAGTAACTATCCTTATGATGGAGACGCGTAGCTGTTCAGGGAGGCGCGATCGGAAAAACCTGCCAGACAATAACCCTGAACAAGGACGAGGTCAAAACGTCGAGTCCGACCATGGAACGAAACGCGGAAAATGCAAATACAAGTGTTGTCCATCCTGAGCCCACTGTAGTGATTTCGAATCATTTGATAGATGCAAGCCGGCCGGTGTGGCCATGCGGTTCTTGGCGCTTCAGTCTGGAACCGCGTGACCGCTACGGTCGCGGGTTCGAATCCTGCCTCGGGCATGGATGTGTGTGGTGTCCTTAGGTCCGTTAGGTTTAAGTAGTTCTAAGTTCTAGGGGACTGATGACCACAGATGTTAAGTCCCATAGTGCTCAGAGCCATTTGATAGATGCAAATTCATTACAGACTATGCTACGACAATTACTAGACAGTAATAGGAGACATATAGAGGAAGTGCATAAAAAATAAGCAGAAGAAAATAGGAGGCATATCGAGGAAGCAAATAAAAGATTGACTAGTGAAATAGTACAGGGTGTTGGGGAGAAACTGGCGATCATTGACCAAAGCATCTCCGCCTTAGAAGAGGGGCAGCAAGTCATTAGTAAGCAGCTGATGGAGCAAGAAGAAAGGTTCGCTGGGAATATACGTATGCTAGCAGAACAATGCCAGATTGAACAAGTGGCTCTTGAGTCCCGAGTAGGACAAAATTCTGCCAGGGATCTCCGCGCGTTAGCAGAACAATGCCAGAGTGACCACGCGGCTCTTGTGTCCCGAATAGAGGACACTGCGGCTAAGTGCCCGGTCCACCTTAGCGCGCAGGTAGAAACCCTCAGCCAAGCGATAATAGCTCTCGAGCGAGAGCAAGGGCTTATGCAAACCCAACAAGACACGGCCCACCGAGAGATGCGAAAAGAAATAGCCAGGATCTCAGACGCAATGGCAATAAAAGATTGACAATAATAGGGAAGCGATTACCTCGTCATCAGCGGATGCAGACGAAATACGGTCGATAACGAAATGTCCGCATGGACAGTGTGAAATAAATATACAACAAAGAGGGGTTACCGAGGGACTATGTGAGCGCATGGCCCGTTTAGAACTTCACCTAAAAGGGTTAACGGCCCATGAAGTTGAAAGAAATGAACGAAAGGGCCATTATCCCGACGATGATTCCGGAAACGATGGCGAATTTGATCATCGTCACGATCACGGATCTCGTACCAGGTGGGAACGGCGCGGATCCCCTCAGGAACGTTCGCCAAGGCAAACTCACGAATTTGACTTTAAACATTTTCTGACTGTGAGGAAGTTTGAAGTCTTCCGTAACTCGGCTACGGGGATTCACCCGCGGGCCTGGTTAGAGCAGTTCGAGTTCTCCCTTCCTCCTACGTGGCCCAGTGCGCACAAAATAGAGTATATGTGCGGCTACCTCGAAGGTGAGCCAGCGGTGTGGATGAGGTCAATTGCACGCAATTGCTACACTGTCGGGGAGTTTCGACAACACTTCCTGTCAATCTATTGGTCAGTGGCAGCGCAGAGTCGTGTAAAACACGGACTCATTATGCTACCACAGTTAAATCGGTCGAAATTCTCCAGCCCTGTGCAGATGTTCGAGCACATGCTGCAGGCGAATGAACATCTTGACGATCCTTGTGGACCTGCGGAAATTATTCGTATTTGCCGGGGAAAGTTTCCAATGTAGGTGCGGCACGTTATCCTTGCAGGACGATGTAAGGATGACGTAGACGGGTTTCGCAATCTCCTTTTAGAGATTGAGTGCGATGCGAATGGCACCACGCAGAATTACGGTCAGAGCGCCTATGAGCAGCGGCCGCGCGAGCGAAGCCGCAGCCGTAGAGACAGGTGGCACTCCAGACGTAACGGGTCGCCTGAGAGTTACAGAGCGCGCAAGCGTTGGCAGCGTCGCGACTCCTCACGGAACGCGGGCAGAACAAACGATGCCAATGGTCATCATTCGCCGAGAGGAAATCAAAGACATCCCAGGGAGTTTAGAAGATTTGGTAATGAGCTGAGATTTAGGCGCAATTATAGCGGACCTAGGAACGGTAGTCGTGATCGAGCACAGAATAATTATCGAACAAGCAACAACAGGGGTGCGTAAACAGTACGGGTGGTCCGCCAGTGGGTGCTGAAATTCGTCCCGCAAACCCGCGGCACAATCCGCCACATGACCCTAATCAAAGGGATCAATGACTAGCGGCTGACTCGGTTAGCGTCAACGTAATGAGGACCAGTGCTATTGATGATACTGATGTGCGTTTGATAGAGGAAGACGATATTAGGGAAGATTTGTTGAGGGAAGGCCACAGTATTGGTGTGCCTGCGGTAAACCCAGTCGTGCCTGTTTACATTCGGGGAGTCTGTCTTAGATGTGTACTCGATACAGGCAGCCCCTTTTCGCTGATGAGTGAGGCGGCGTTTCGGAAGTCTGGGGAAACGGAGAGTTGGCCGACTTTCCAGGTGAAAGGAACCACAGTCAGGGGCGCGATATATGGAAAAAGTGTTAAAATTAAAGTACAGACCCGAGTAAACTTCGTCTGTCAAGGTCATGAGTTTGAATTCAATTTTTTTGTGATGCCGCTAATGAGCGTGGCGATGATATTGGGGACTGACTTTATGGATGCTCACCGCACCGTAATCGATGTGGCTGGCGGTGTTATGACTATCGATGCCGGGAGCAACCCTGTCAGTCTGTTTTTCGAGAAATGTGTTCTGCGCAAGGAGTCTGAGGTGAGCTGTCTGAAATTTCACATTAGGGCTGAGTCGCGACCTGGGCAGGAGGTTTTGGTCAATTTGATTAGTGACCTAGATTCACAACCTAATGAGCATGATAGGAACTATGTTTTCCCGAGCGCTATGGAAAAGTGTATTGCTGGTGCGGGAGCCACGGAAGCGAATCGTATGGAACTGCGTAACGTTCTGAAAAGCCATGCGCGAGTATTTTCGCATTCACCGCGGGCGATTGATGGATTTCTGTACCGCTTTACGGTGCGCGAGCATCTTCATTTCTTTGTTAAGCCCTACCCCATTCCACTGGTGCACAAGAGCAGTGTGGAAGCCGAAATAAGTAGGATGCTAGAGCAGGGTATAATAGAGCGAGCTAGGAGTTCCTATAACTCGCCATTACTCGTTGTGCCAAAGCGGGACAAGTCCGTGCCTTTGGTGTTGGACTCGCGGCAAATAAATACTGTCATCATGTCCGAGACAGATAGGCCAGAAGGATTGGAGGAACTGCTGCAAAAGTTTCATGGCGTGAAAGTTTTGTCATCCATGGACCTCCGAAACAGACATTGGCAAATTATGCTCGATTCGTCTTGCAGGCAATACACTGCATTCCTATGCTATGGCAGCTGCTACCAGTTTAAACGCCTCCCTTTCGGGTTGAATGTTTCTTCAGCCGCCTTCATAAGAAGCCTGAATAGCATACTACCTGATGACCTAAAAGCGCGCGTAACTGTGTATGTGGATGACATTCTCATTGCAGAGAAGTCATGGGAGGAGCACAACCGGGTTCTAAATCGATTGCTCGAAGTATTCGAGAAAGCAGGGGTGACCGTGAATCTGGACAAATCCCAGTTCGGGCGCGAAAGCATAAAGTTTCTGGGTCATATTGTGTCGTCGGATGGGATTCATCGGGATCCCGAAAAAATTTCAGCGATTGCGGAGTGCGCGACGCCTACGTCAAAGCGTCAGCTCAGGGGTTATTGGGGGCTTTGCAATTTCTACTAGAGATTTATAAATCTCAATGTTTTGTCCACCCCTCGTTTATGTGCACTGACGGGTAAGAACACCGTTTGGATGTGGTACGAACAAGCACAGAGCGAATTTGACGAATTAAACAATGCATTGGTTAACGCTCCATTGCTCGCCCATCCGGATTTGAATCAGGAGTTTTGCCTGATGACAGATAGTTCACTTACGGGGCTGGGAGTGGTGTTGTTCCAGACAGATGGTGGAAAGGATCCGTCCACCTGGAAAACTATCTCGTTCGCCAGCCGTGTGCTCTCGCGGAGTGAACGGAACTACTCTGTCACGGAG
Organism: Schistocerca nitens; assembly: GCF_023898315.1. NCBI lineage: Eukaryota > Metazoa > Arthropoda > Insecta > Orthoptera > Acrididae > Schistocerca > Schistocerca nitens. The sequence goes on from NC_064619.1 coordinate 213,669,567, forward strand.
CTTGAAGCCCTGACGATTGTCTGGGCGTTCAATAAATTCCGCTACTATTTGTTCGGGCGCATGATTAGGGTGTGCAGCGACAACCGAACACTACAATTCCTAATGAGCGCCAAAATCAATCACGGTAGACTCGGACGGTGGACGGTGTTCCTCCAGTAATACCACTTCACGATAGAGTACATTCCGGGGCACAAGAACGTCATTGCTGATGCTCTATCTCGGATGCCTATCGGGCTCACCCATGCTGAGGATAACGCTATTGATGAAAACAATTTTAGTGTGTTATACCTTCGAAATGTGGCATTTGAGAATTATGTCACTACGTCACTAGGCAATATCGGGGAGGAGCAAGACAAGGGCGAAATCTTGCGTGACATCAAAGAGAAATGGCATGATAAATCCCACGCGGCCATCAGGCAGTATTATATTATCCGGAATGGCATCCTATTTAAGAGGCGAACTCTGGATGACTCCAGGTGGCTGTTTGCGATACCGGATTAACTGGTGAACAAGCTCGTGTGGTACGTGCATCTATGATCACTTTGGTGCGCGGAAATGCTTGGAGAAGCTGCGGCAAACCTGTTACTTTAATAATATGCTTCGGCGTATACGTAAAGTAATTAGGGTATGCAAGCCTTGTCAGCAAGTCAAGCCCCCCACTGTGTCGTTTGCCGCACAAATACATCCGATCGTTCCCAGTAAACTCAGGGATCTCGCAACAGTAGATATATTCAGTCCGCTAGTGCGTTCCAGGAACGCGTACATTTTGGTGGCAGTAGAGCTGACGTCAAAATTCGTCTGCCTCACCCCGCTGCGTAGGGCCACCGGGAAGGCAGTAGCTGCCGGGTTCGCAAAGCGCTTCTTACGGGAGGTTGGCACTGTGAAGCGTGTGATTTCGGACAACGGGCCACAATTCAGGGCACGTCACTGGGAGAATATGCTTCGGAGAAAGCGAGTGAAAGCGATCTTTATCTCCCTTTTCTGCCCTTCAGCAAATCCTTGTGAAAGGTGGACGAAGGAGATTGGAAAATTGTGTAGGTTATACTCGTACTGCCACCGTGATCACCGGACGTGGCACACGAAGCTAGCCGGTTTCCAGAACATATTAAATGAGTTTGCAAATGCCTCGACGATGTTGCCACCGATTCTGGTCCTGAAAAACAAGGAGAATCCGAGTAAAATAAAGGAAGTGGTTCTCTGGCCAGCAGAACCCAGGTTACGGAAATCTGCAATTGTGGAGCTTGTCCTGAAAAATATAGAGTGCCGCCGAGGCTCGGATAAGAGCTTACAAAAAGAAGGTGCGGAACACAACTTTTCACGTAGGCCAGAAAGTGCTTGTACGCTCGCACAAGCTCTCTAATAAACGGGCTGGGTTGTCAAAGAAGTTCTTCTTCTTATTCAACGGGCCATACAGAATCAAGCGGATTCCACATCCGAATGCGCTTGAAGTAGAAACACTCCGCTTATGTTGAATAAAAAGCAGAAGATCTTGCCCCTCGGAGGTCGGAATGACGTATTGCCCATATGTTTTTCTTGCATTCATTCTTTTGTGAGTAAAATCACAGTGTATATTTTCCAATGTTTTGATTCACTCTGGTGTGATTAAAATTAGAGTGTATATTTTCTATGAATTGTAAAAGGTCCCCCAGTATATGTGTAGTTATTTCTTCTCCTCAGCAGAAAAGAGTAGCGTTGTGCAGCTTTATAACGTCTGAATGTGAATGATTATGAGGCTCAGATGAAGCGTTTCCTGTTACAGTAAGGTGGCTTTTGTTTCTTGATGACTAAAAAGATATCGGGTGTGTTGGCGTGGCGAATCAATGGTCGTAAGGTAATTCTTGATGATAAATTACAGTTGTAGTGTTCTTATTCCCCTTAGGTGAGCATGATTCAATGAGATTTTTCAAATGAACCGCGATGTTGATGGAACGAATTGGTGACCTGTAGTTGAAGGATTTGTGTATGAAGGGAGATTAATAGTGTTTGATTTTCAGAGTTGCCACCTTATAAGATGTTTGGAAAGTGTAACTTGCCGCCACATACTACTAGGTACGGTTGAGGGTACCAGGATGTGAAACCCCGGAAGAAGTATATGGAAACAACCAATAAACTCAAGCAACTTGATATTTAATAGAGAATCAATGCGACTACCTCCAAGCTGAAATAACTTGATGGTAGGTGAGGATCCCTGGGAACATGTGGTGAGTAATCGTGTAATCATTATGAGTATCTTATGACAGCAGCAAGTTGGGTACTCATGGTCCTATGTACTTATGTACTTATAGGAAGAAGTGTCTCTGTGTTTGCTAATAGGATAGAATGATTTTATTTCCATTTTTATGCCCACTGACCTTTTGCATTAGTCTGATGAATAGATGTTGAAATATTTACCATTCCTGATGTGACTTGAAAGAACCTTCTGTGTCTGATTAATCATCTTTTATTATGCAATGTCCATAGAAAATAAGTCTCGTAAATCTTTCACAGATCAGCAAACGTGTGCTGCAAACCTTGTAGGAGCAGTCGATGAACAACGGTATCGTTATTGGTGTTGAAAGGAATATTTTGTTTATATGTGGGAATTGTAGTCGGGCTTTATGGTGATGGTGACTAGTACGAGCTCTGTAGATTGTGTGTGAGAGCGTAGTTAGGAGTAGGTAGAGTTTTGTGTCTGTAGTTAGCAGTGGCGCCAAATACTATCCAGATCCTGACCAAATCTTGTACAAGATCTACCCTAAATGATTGACAGAAGATATAATGCTGGAACTATATTTTATAAAAAAGGATGTTTTGTTTGTTTCAATACTGGTTACGTAATTTTTCTTATTGTTTTTTTTATTAGTACTGTTAAGAAGGCTCTTTTTGTCAAGTTAATTTTGGGCAACATTCCATGTATTGATCAGGAGTAAGAAACTCCGCTGATTTTGTGGTAATCTGTACACATGATATTTTGTAACGATCTCTGTGAGCACAGTTCTTAAGTGGGCGCAAGGCCGCCTAGGGAGCCTCCGCGTCAGCAAGCACAGGGATTGGTCCACCGGCAGGCGTTGCAGAACACAGCTGCCAACGGCGAGGCAGTGGTGTGGCGAGGCCGCCGATCCCGGAACGCCGCTAGCCCACACGGACGCTGCGGTCAGGTAACGGCCACTGCCCGGAGGGACGCGTGTACCACCACTGACGCATCAGCTGAAACGGTGCAAAGAGGTGACAAGCGGGTCTGATGCACGACACCCGCAAGAGTTTAAGTCGACCTCGGTGCGACGCAGAAGAGCGCGTGTCTCTCCATTGACACGACAGGAGACGGGGGCGTGTGTCGTAAAACACAGTCCTCCGCAATACGCGGACGACGACCGCCAAGCCGCCTTCTCGATGATGAGGCAGGGCCGACAAGCGACGATTTTCTCCAAATCTGCAACATCGAACCATCCCACAGTATGGACGCAGAGGTTGGAAACGGGCACGAGGCAACGTCGCAGGGTGCTGTCTAGGATGAACAACCTGGGCTACAACGGACGTTACAATCAACGCCGCCGCGAACTCCCCAATTCAGTGTTGTGGTCCTCTAGTAGCTTATCCTCCAAGTCGCCTTTAGAAGAGACACCCATCCCAGCACCTAAAGAGAATACCCAGTGAAACTACCATGTGACGAAACTGCAAAATGACAGCGTGTCAACGAGCTGGTTTCTGTATGTGTTTTTGTACTCATGTCTTATTTTCCATAGGTGGTTATTTATCAGCTGTCATTCCATTGGCTTCATCAATGATTTTGTGTCACTGTATTTGTTATGCACATTGAGTTTTGGACTTTCACTTAGATGTTTTTATGTATGTCAGCACCAGCTGACACTCCTTTGGTTCTTGGTAATGATTTTGCATCATTGTATTTGTTTATGTATGTATATATTTTGTGTACCTGTTCATCTATGTCTCTGTGTTAACTTTTGATAATTGTTTAAAGCAATTTTAAAATAATATATCACGTTTGTTGTCGTAGTAGGTCAGATGACATGATGTTAGCATACAATATCAGGCTTAATTTAATTTGTTCTGTTTACCTTGCAGATCGCATGAGGTCACAATTATTGACTAAGGTGAGATAAAACTCTTTTGGATATAAGAGATTAATCAATTCTTTTGTGCTGCTGCTTGCCTGTTGCAATTGCTGCTCGTTAGGGTATGTTTTTTTCGAAGACTGTTGGCGAATATCCTAGCATGGCGAGAAAATTCGCGGCACAGTCTTCTCGGGGACGTTTGGGGTGATGAAAGCGTCCTGCAACCACCAATGATTTTAGGTATAGATTATAACGGTGCATGTTTCGATGCTTTTCTTTAATGTTTTAGGAATTAATGTTATCAGGAATTGTGTACATGCTTCACATCCATATCTTAGAAATAAATGATTTTATACACAATTTTCTCTTGCATTCCCAGGTTACGTTTTTGCACCTAAGCCACTCACCTCGTAGCTTTCCTGTTAGCACATCCAACGCGTTTCCTTACGCACAGGTCCAGTGATTAGTTTCCCCTTTTATTTTAAAACAAATGCGTTAGATTAAGTCTTATTTTCAGGTGTGTTGCTGGGAGCTGATCTTCTGCACAGTGTTAATGCATGTACTATTTTATTTTAAATGGTTGATTGTCGTGGACAGCGCACGGGAAATACTATTAATTACATCACATCCCCTATGAGAGATATCAAGACGTACGTATTTTCATGAGATTTTTGTCTGTGATCAAATTAATTTATTATCCGACTCGGCCAAACCTTTGATTAGTTGTATGGTTAGAGTCGGTGGCGACCTTAATCTTCTCATGTTGATTTCACAATCAATAAGCATTTCCATTCCCACTCTTAACGTAATAACCCGTAGGAACAGGTTAGTTACACCCTCTCTCTGCGTCCCTTCTCTTGCCCGAGTCCTTTTGCATTTCCCTCCTCTGCCTTTCCCTAACCCCCCCCTTATGAGTCCGCTCCCTCCGTCGGTACCCCCCTTCGTTTTTCCTCTCCTCCCCCCTATTTCCCCTCATCTATCCAGGCCCCCCCTCCCCATCTGCCATTGGCTGTGGTGTGTCATCTTTGTGACGACTTTTTAGTGCAGTGTTTCCAGTGAGTGTTCAGTGTTGTGCGTCTTTTCCGAAGTGTTGCAAACGGAAATCATACGGTCGCTGGGTGTGTTTTTTATATCTCTTGCGAACAGAAACCAGACTGTCGCCGTGTTTTTTAATTGTGTGTCTACTATTTTACCTGTCTGCTTCCTGAGTATTTTATTAGCATCGCCAACCCTTTGTTTTATGTTTTAACTTTCCACAATTTTCCTCAGTTTTACAATTTAAGTCACCGTTTTATCGCCTGCGTTTATTGTTTATTATCTTCTTCTTATGTTTTAAAAATTCTGTAGGCTGAAGAGCAGCGTACTAAGCTGTTGCCAACCCGCCCCCTCCGGGAGGAATCGAAATTCAATAAAGGAAAAAAGAAAACAATGTATTCAAGCAGACACCACTGTTTTACAGTTTTATTATCTACACTCCTGGAAATTGAAATAAGAACACCGTGAATTCATTGTCCCAGGAAGGGGAAACTTTATTGACACATTACTGGGGTCAGATACATCACACGATCACACTGACAGAACCACAGGCACATAGACACAGGCAACAGAGCATGCACAATGTCGGCACTAGTACAGTGTATATCCACCTTTCGCAGCAATGCAGGCTGCTATTCTCCCATGGAGACGATCGTAGAGATGCTGGATGTAGTCCTGTGGAACGGCTTGCCATGCCATTTCCACCTGGCGCCTCAGTTGGACCAGCGTTCGTGCTGGACGTGCAGACCGCGTGAGACGACGCTTCATCCAGTCCCAAACATGCTCAATGGGGGACAGATCCGGAGATCTTGCTGGCCAGGGTAGTTGACTTACACCTTCTAGAGCACGTTGGGTGGCACGGGATACATGCGGACGTGCATTGTCCTGTTGGAACAGCAAGTTCCCTTGCCGGTCTAGGAATGGTAGAACGATGGGTTCGATGACGGTTTGGATGTACCGTGCACTATTCAGTGTCCCCTCGACGATCACAAGTGGTGTACGGCCAGTGTAGGAGATCGCTCCCCACACCATGATGCCGGGTGTTGGCCCTGTGTGCCTCGGTCGTATGCAGTCCTGATTGTGGCGCTCACCTGCACGGCGCCAAACACGCATACGACCATCATTGGCACCAAGGCAGAAGCGACTCTCATCGCTGAAGACGACACGTCTCCATTCGTCCCTCCATTCACGCCTGTCGCGACACCACTGGAGTCGGGCTGCACGATGTTGGGGCGTGAGCGGAAGACGGCCTAACGGTGTGCGGGACCGTAGCCCAGCTTCATGGAGACGGTTGCGAATGGTCCTCGCCGATACCCCAGGAGCAACAGTGTCCCTAATTTGCTGGGAAGTGGCGGTGCGGTCCCCTACGGCACTGCGTAGGATCCTACGGTCTTGGCGTGCATCCGTGCGTCGCTGCGGTCCGGTCCCAGGTCGACGGGCACGTGCACCTTCCGCCGACCACTGGCGACAACATCGATGTACTGTGGAGACCTCACGCCCCACGTGTTGAGCAATTCGGCGGTACGTCCACCCGGCCTCCCGCATGCCCACTATACGCCCTCGCTCAAAGTCCGTCAACTGCACATACGGTTCACGTCCACGCTGTCGCGGCATGCTACCAGTGTTAAAGACTGCGATGGAGCTCCGTATGCCACGGCAAACTGGCTGACACTGACGGCGGCGGTGCACAAATGCTGCGCAGCTAGCGCCATTCGACGGCCAACACCGCGGTTCCTGGTGTGTCCGCTGTGCCGTGCGTGTGATCATTGCTTGTACAGCCCTCTCGCAGTGTCCGGAGCAAGTATGGTGGGTCTGACACACCGGTGTCAATGTGTTCTTTTTTCCATTTCCAGGAGTGTATATAGACATAGATACAGAAGGTATAGATAGTGATCACGTAGGTTTATAAAATATTTCAATGGCTTTCTTTTCAGACTTCTTGGTCTGTGAAACTCCTTGATAAATACAGGATGTCTCGCCTGATAAAGTGTACTCTATTAACAGTGAGATGTCTTACATCACAAAATAAACATTAAAGTGACTCTAAATTGGACTGGAGAGCGATGCATGTGAAGTTCTGTGTGACAGCCAACGATACACACATTGCTCTCACTTGCTCTGCTGTTGGTAGATGTCGTACTGTCCTCGTGAAAGAATACCTACAGATGTCTTCACTATTTTAATTAACAGGGATTTGAACCTATAAATCAACATTGTACCCGACTGATTAATGCTATTTAGGAGCTTTTTACCTCTCTAGTAAAATTTTTTCTTCAGTGCCGTTGTAACACCATGATTAATACTGTAAATACTTTGTACTGATTAATTCTGTTCAATGTCAAGTATGTATTTTTTACTATGTAATGTCTTTGACCTATTGTAATAAAGTGGAAAGTTGTGTAAAATGTTTTCTCCTTACTATTTAAATTCTTTATATTAATTGGAGGAAAATGTTATATAATTATGTGGCTTTTCTGTCGACATGTTAATGTATTTAAATATTACTGTTTTTTAAAAGATGTTTGTATACAACTATGTATAAACTGGTTCATACCTACGGACTTGCATTGTAAAATGCAACGGAAGTGAGTTGGCGCGCTAGGAAAAGATGGATGTGGCGTTTAGTCCGGGCGCCAAGTGAGAGAGCACAGTCAGTCGGCAGCTAGCTGCTGGATAGTATGGTCTGAGCAGCAATAGAGTGAACTGCGCAGGTGCCAGGTGAGGCTTCCAGTACCTGGATTAATATGGAAAGGCCTCGGATATGTGTACGGCTATAAAGTGGTGCTCTATTATTGGAAAAGGCTCTAATGTTGGACGTATCGTCGCCAAGAAGAAGATGTTGTTGTTGTGGTCTTCAGTCCTGAGACTGGTTTGATGCAGCTCTCCATGCTACTCTATCCTGTGCAAGCTTCTTCATCTCCCAGTACCTACTGCAACCTACATCCTTCTGAATCTGCTTAGTGTATTGATCTCTTGGTCTCCCTCTACGATTTTTACCCTCCACGCTGCCCTACAATGCTAAATTTGGGATCCCTTGATGCCTCAAAACATGTCCTAAACAACCGATCCCTTCTTCTAGTCAAGTTGTGCCACAAACTTCTCTTCTCCCCAATCCTATTCAATACCTCCTCATTAGTTACGTGATCTACCCACATTATCTTCAGCATTCTTCTGTAGCACCACATTTCGAAAGCTTCTATTCTCTTTTTGTCCAAACTGGTTATCGTCCATGTTTCACTTCCATACATGGCTACACTCCATACAAATACTTTCAGAAACGATTTCCTGACACTTAAATCTATACTCGATGTTAACAAATTTCTCTTCTTCAGAAACGATTTCCTTGCCATTGCCAGTCTACATTTTATATCCTCTCTACTTCGACCATCATCAGTTATTTTACTCCCTAAATAGCAAAACTCCTTTACTACTTTAAGTGTCTCATTTCTTAATCTAATCCCCTCAGCATCACCCGATTTAATTTGACTAATTCCATTATCCTCGTTTTGCTTATGTTGATGTTCATCTTATATCCTCCTTTCAAGACACTGTCCATTCCTTTCAACTGCTCTTCCAAGTCCTTTACTGTCTCTGACAGAATTACAATGTCATCGGTGAACCTCAAAGTTTTTACTTCTTCTCCATGAATTTTAATACCTACTCCGAATTTTTCTTTTGTTTCCTTTACTGCTTGCTCAATATACAGATTGAATAACATCGGGGAGAGGCTACAACCCTGTCTCACTCCTTTCCCAACCACTGCTTCCCTTTCATGTCCCTCGACTCTTATAACTGCCATCTGGTTTCTGTACAAATTGTAAATAGCCTTTTGCTCCGTGTATTTTACCCCTGCCACCTTCAGAATTTGAAAGAGATTATTCCAGTTAACGTTGTCAAAAGCTTTCTCTAAGTCTACAAATGCTAGAAACGTAGGTTTGTCTTTTCTTAATCTTTCTTCTAAGATAAGTCATAAGGTCAGTATTGCCTCACGTGTTCCAACATTTCTACGGAATCCAAACTGATCTTCCCCGAGGTCCGCTTCTACCAGTTTTTCCATTCGTCTGTAAAGAATTCGCGTTAGTATTTTGCAGCTGTGACTTATTAAACCGATAGTTCGGTAATTTTCACACGTGTCAACACCTGCTTTCTTTGGGATTGGAATTATTATATTCTTCTTGAAGTCTGTGGGTATTTCGCCTGTCTCATACATCTTGCTCACCAGATGGTAGAGTTTTGTCATGACTGGCTCTCCCAAGGCCATCAGTAGTTCTAATGGAATGTTGTCTACTCCCGCGGCCTTGTTTCGACACAAGTCTTTCAGTGCTCTGTCAAACTCCTCACGCAGTATCTTATCTCCCATTTCATCTTCATCTACATCCTTTTCCATTTCCATAATATTGTCCTCAAGTACATCGCCCTTGTATAAACCCTCTATATACTCCTTCCACCTTTCTGCCTTCACTTCTTTGTTTAGAACTGGGTTTCCATCTGAGCTCTTGATATTCATACAAGTGGTTTTCTTCTCTCCAAAGGTCTCTTTAATTTTCCTGTATGCAGTATCTATCTTACCCCTAGTGAGATAAGCCTCTACATCCTTACATTTGTCCTCTAGCCTTCCCTGCTTAGCCATTTTGCACTTTCTGTCGATCTCATTTTTGAGACGTTTGTATTCCCTTTTGCCTGCTTCATTTACTGCATTTTTATATTTTCTCCTTTCATCAATTAAATTCAATATTTCTTCTGTTACCCAAGGATTTCTATTAGCCCTCGTCTTTTTACCTACTTGATCCTCTGCTGCCTTCACTATTTCATCCCTCAGAGCAACCCATTCTTCTTCTACTGTATTTCTTTCCCCCATTCCTGTCAATTGTTCCCTTATGCTCTCCCTGAAACTCTCTACAACCTCTGGTTCTTTCAGTTTATCCAGGTCCCATCTCCTTAAATTCCCACCTTTTTGCAGTTTCTTCAGTTTCTTCAGTTTCAATCTGCAAGAAGAAGATAATAGAGCAAATCACATCGAGAGGAAAGACCAGGTAGCCACCATGTACTCGCCACCAATATTGCGCCATCACTTCAGAATTTTGTCAAAGTATGAGACAGTACATTTAAGTGTTATTTAATTTGCAATAATCAGGCAAATTATGTGAAACTTGTGTCAGATCCTTCATTTGGTTCCTCTCATGATACCTGTTAGCGTCCACTCCACATAAATACTGACATCCGAGTATCCTGTATGTGAAAAACAATTGAAAATAAGTGATTGTTGGTGTTGCTTGGTTCTGAATGTAACAAGACGTTTAGAAATACTGTGGGTTTCATTCAAATCAAGGGAGGTAGTTAATATTGCATTTATGAAAACCTCCATAATGTTTGATTTGTTTTCATTCAAAGTATTTGTGCTTCAAAGATTAACTGCATTTAATTCTGTTAGTCAAAATTGCTGGTTGTGCTAATGACAAAATGAAGCACGTTATTTTGAGGTTAGTTAGAGTAAAATGCATTTAAAGTCATACTTAAGAACCTGTATAAAAGATGACCGTTATTAACTGTTTCAAAAGTCCTGCAAGGTGAGTGAAATTTGTGAAAGAGTAATACCTAAACCAGCATCTTACAAAAAAAGTGTGTTTATTTTGCTTTAGTGTAATGGTCAGTTTGAGAATCCCCACTTTAGTGTTGCTTAGTGTGAAGGAACATTCTTGAATAATGAATTTACTAATTGCACTATGAAGTAATTCTAGAGTTTTGTGTGCTTTGTGTAGTAAAAATTGGAAAGACAGTTTGAGGGTCCCCACCTAAGTCTTTGCCTATGAAAGATAAAGTTACTGCACTTGCTTTTTTTCATAAAAAAAACAAGATAGCTTCATAGAGAGTGACTTGTAATTATCTTTGTACTATATGAAAAGTAACTATTGAAACAGGACTAGGTCCATGTCCAATTTTGGTTTAGTAGTGTCTTTCACAACATTTGACGATGAGATAACTTATATATGACAAGGTATTACTGTGAGAAGAGATAAGCCGTTAACAGGTTCTGTGAGAACTTGCAGATACTATTTATAACTGCTGGTATTCACTGTATCACTTATCTGATTGTAGTAGGGTTTCATTGCACTTCTCTGGGGGAAAAGTAATGGTAGCTTTATCTATCTATATCCGAATCCCGCTCCAGCTGCTGACGGGTCTGGGTGTTGACGAGTCCTCTCCATTTGGCTCGGTCCTCCCACCACTTTTCTTCCTCCACTTGCTGCCAGGTCACACCTCTCCTCTCTACAGATATTCTCACTCCCATTTTCCACCGTGTTCTTGGTCGCCCTCTAGGTCTTTTCCCATCCATCTTTAGTTCTTCGATAATTTTGGGGAGTCTCTGCCCATGCATCCTCTTAACATGCCCATACCATATTAATCTCTTTCTTTCAATTTCTTCCCTCGTACTTTCTTGTTTAAGGTCCTTTCTAATGTCTACATTCCTTACTCTGTCCATTCTTGTTTTTCCCATAACTGCTCTGAGAAATTTCATTTCCCCTGCTTGCAGTCTGCTCTAGTCCCTTTCTGTCATTGTCCATGTTTCTCCACCATGGGTGACATTAGGGATGTAATAATTCTTATAAATAAGGAGCTTTACTCTTTTTGAAAATTCATTATTCCAAATCAGGTGTTTTATTGTTTGGTAGAAATTGCGTCCCTTCTGTAACCTCCTATTAATTTCGTTAGTTATCCTTCCATCCCTAGATATTTCAATCCCTAAATAAGTGAAACGTTCTACCACTTTGAGGGGTTCTCCATTCAAGGTAATATTTCCGTTGATCCCTTTCTCTCTTCCAAATACCATTACTTCACTCTTATCTTTATTTATGTTTAATCCATACCTTTTCATTATTTCCTTCCACGAATGGAAGCTTTCCTTTACCAAAATTCAATATGGATTCTTTAAAAGTAATGTTCATATTACAATGCCTAAGTAGGCTGGCGACCGTATTTTACTTCATTTAAGTAAACTTTGCTACCTAAGATATTTTCCAAATTTCAATCTTTAGCTTTCTGGTTTCTACTGTTATATTAAATTCAGGTTCGATAATCCAAACACCTTAGGCCACTCACATTCAATTTACTCACATTCTCCCAGAGTGTAACATTTGCTGCATCGTAATACCATATTTCGTAATACGCATTATGCCGGTATAACGAACAGCACAGTATAGTGTTATATTTGGCTTTTCCCGTTACAGTACTACCTGGTGGGCAGTTTTTATACCGTCTCTTGCAGTTCTTAGAACATTGGTTTCGAAAGGAATATTTCCCCCCTTGAGAAACTGCAGTCCCATTCTCTGTGCATAATTCAGTCATGGAACGTTGTTAATGTTCAGCGAATAATAACAGTTGCTCGTTTCGTCTTTCAGCTTCACAGCTTTCACCGTAAATGTACAAAAGTCGGTGGGCAGACTCGAGTTGACTTTTTTGTTCGATTACACTCCCTGCTACATATATCCTCGCTGGATGGGTGGGGAGGAGGAAAGGTTGGTGGTGGGGGAGTTTAGAGAGACGGAGGACACATTTGCGAGCGATTTTAGAATGATGTTGAAGACAGGTGCGTGCATCAAATAAAAACAGAAAAAGCGACCACAGTGGAAAAAACGAAATTAAGCGATGAACATTTGCACACGAATAACCTCTTGTCAGTACGGCAGAAATTTAATGTCCTGAAATGTAGCTCCAGATGTAATGAGTTGGCTATATAGAGAACACCCACGCGAGCGTAGTCGTCCCACTCACTCACTCACACACACACACACACACACACACACACACACACATGCATCGCTGCCAGGCGTACTAGACCCTTCCCCATCTCGTAACAGACGAGCGAAGTCGTAGGGTCTTAAGCCGGCCTAATTGCATTGTAATCCGGCGCCGGTGCTAATCCTGTTCGCTCCCCTCTTCCGCATCCACGCCGGCTGCGCTGGATTGCGGCCCACGCAGACGAGCCGCACACCTGCTTTCGTAGGCGTGCGTGGGTTCCAGCTGTCACGCATAGATCTATACACACGGTTGTTCACGACAGGGATCCTCGGAAGGTTTGCATCACGGAGGAGCGCAAAGGAATGTTACTAGGTTCCAGTACACATTTTTTCAGTTCACATTCCCGCATTACATCGTTCCTCAGTGATTACAGCCGAGGAACTGTAACTTCTGACGATTTTGACTGGAATACTCTCTACGAAATTATGAAGGTAGCGGGGATAAAACTCGGAGGTCGGAAGGTTATCTACACTACGTAGAGAAACCAGACTGCAGTTATGAGAGCCGAAGGACATAAAAGGAAAGCAGTAGTTCCGGCGTGAGTGGGACAGGGTTGGAGTCTATCCTCGAACTTATTCAGTTAACGAAATCGGGAAGATATTAGGAGAGCGAATTAAAGGCCCTAAGCACTATGGGACTTAACATCTGAGGTCATCAGTCCCCTAGACTTAGAACTACTTAAACCTAACTAAGCTAAGGACATCGCACACATCCATGCCCGAGGCAGGATTCGAACCTGCGAATTAAAGTTGTCAGTGAAGAAAGACAAACTTTGGTGTTTGCCGATACCAATTTAATTCTCTCATGAACGATAAATACCCAGAAAGATTAGTTGAACAGAATGGATAGAGCGTTGGGAATCGATTTTTAGGTGAATGTCAACAAAAGTAATCCAGGAATAATGGAATGCAGTCGCAATAAACGAGGTGGTACAGAAGGAATTAGAATAAGAAATGAGACTCTAAAAGTAATAGATGAGGTGTGATATTTGGCTAGACAAACTTCTGACAATGCATAATGCCAATAGCAAGAAAGAGAAATTTGTTGATGTCTAGTATAAATGTAAGCCTTACAAAGACTCTTCTGAAGATATTTGTGTGGATTCTAGCATTGTGTGGATGTGAAACGTGGATGATCAACAACTCAGACAAGAAAGGATTCGACACTTTTGAAATGTGGTGCTACAGAAGAATGTTCGAGAAAAGATAGGTGCAGTAGTACTGAATCGAATTTGGGAGAAAGAAATTTATGGCACACATTGAGTAAAAAAGCACAAAACGAGGCATTAAGGAGGAGCCAACTTGGTAACTCAGGTAAGTTCGGGTGGGAGGGGGGGGGGGGAGGAGCGAATTGACTGTTTGACAACGTTGAACACATTCTGGTTGATGTAGGTCGCAGTAGTTATACTAAGCCTTGCACAGGTTAGATTAGCGTGGAGAGTTGCGTCAAATCTGTCTTCTGACTGAAGACTGCATCAAAAGCAACAATTTTAAATCATACATTTACAAAGAATATATCAAGCAAGCAGTGTCATAAATTGAGATAGCAATGTTATAAACTGAGAGAGAAAGGGACGGAGATCAGCTTTCCGGTATATCGGTACTGTGACGGATATAAGCTTGCCATTCAACTTACTGATTCTGCGGTGGTTAAATAGGACTCGAATTCTCAATTAAATTCATCCATCATAGCTGCTACAAGGCAATTTGCGTAAGTCGCATTTCATTAATTAATACAGTTAAATTAAAACATTATTTACTTCTTGACTATTCTTTAATGGAAAATTCCAGTGTCAGAAAGAATCATAAAAATCAAAATGCAAGTATATGACAAGCATTATTATTTTGACAATTTTTACATTTGAAGAAAAAGTAGTTTTTTTATTGTCGTCCATAAGATACAAACTTCGTGCTGCCTCGAATTTACATGGAGACAATTATTGAGCTATATGAAGAAAAGAAATGTAAATTAGTTACAAACTACGGCGTGCACACTTTATTCAACATGTACACGTCACTACGGATATTTGGCTTTACATTATGACATGTTCGATATTCCTGTTGTCAGTGGCGATGGTGTGGTGCAGACGAATAGCATGACCCGCTGAAGTGTCGGAACATCAATGCTGTTGACGACCTCCTGAATGGCTGTTTTCAGCTCAGCAATGGTTTTGGGGTTATTGCGTTACACCTCGTCTGTAATATAGCCCCACAAAAATTTGTGGAATTTGTTCATATCCGGAGAATATGGCGGTGAATCAAGGCCCATGCCAGTAGCCTCTAGGTACCCCAGAGCCAAATGCGGTCCCCAAAGTGCTCATCCAGGACATCAAACACTCTCCTGCTTCGATAGCGTCGAGCTCCGTCTTGCATGAACCACATTTTGTCAAAGTCAGTATCACTTTGGATAATGAATAGTGAAAATAGACGTCCAACTGAACTCAGTTATGAGAGTAATTAGTGGTACAGTCCGGTCTACACCTAGGCAGCTAACTCTAAATTAAATGTAAATTAATTCAGATGAATAGGAAAAAGAATCCCGTAATGTTTGAATACTCCATTAGTAGTGTAGCGCTTGACACAGTCACGTCGATTAAATATTTGAGCGTAACATTGCAGAGCGATATGAAGTGGGACAAGCATGTAATGGCAGTTGTGGGGAAGGCGGACAGTCGTCTTCGGTTCATCGGTAGAATTTTGGGAAGATGTGGTTCATCTGTAAAGGGGACCGCTTATAAAACACTAATACGACCTATTCTTGAGTACTGCTCGAGCGTTTAGGATCCCTATCAGGTCGGATTGAGGGAGGACATAGAAGCAATTCAGAGGCGGGCTGCTAGATTTGTTACTGGTAGGTTTGATCATCACGCGAGTGTTACGGAAATGCTTCAGGAACTCGGGAGGGGGTCTCTAGAGGAAAGGAGGCGTTCTTTTCGTGAATCGCTACTGAGGAAATTTAGAGAACCAGCATTTGAGGCTGACTGCAGTACAATTTTACTGCCGCCAACTTACATTTCGCCCAAAGATCACAAAGATAAGATAAGAGAGATTAGGGCTTGTAGAGAGGCATATAGGCAGTCAGTTTTCCCTCGTTCTGTTTGGGAGTGGAACAGGGAGAGAAGATGCTAGTTGTGGTACGAGGTACCCTCCACCACGCACCGTATAGTGGATTGCGGAGTATGTATGTAGATGTAGATGTACTTGCTGGCTACCAGTGCTTTCAAACATCTGTCCACCAGACCTCCGTCGAAAGGCCGCTCTTTACAACCTCTGTCAGCAAGTTTCTGAAAACAACTCGATCCCTCTTCATGACGATTTGCTATCACTGCCCAGGAAACGCCTCAAATCTAGAACACCAGCCTATGAAATAGGAAAAATGCTATCCACAGGATTCGACCAAGACGCAGAGTGGAAACGTGAGTGGCAAGCTACAAGAAACCGAAGCCACGAACTTGTAGACAATCCAACAGTTCCAGTTCCAGGCTTCCACCAACCAAGGGAGGCGTGGGTGCAGTTAAACAGATATCGGACTGAAGAGGGTGCAAATACAACATGCACAAGTGGGGCTTTTCAAGTTACAGTGTGTGTAACTGTGGTGATACCCAAACAATGCGCCACATTGTGAATGAATGTCCAATCAGACGCTTCCCTGGTGGCATTGAGAAGCTCCATCAAGCATCCCACGAGGCAATCCGCTGGTCGAGTCCATCAACATCCGAGTGTAGTCTGAACCGTTTTAAAACTTGCGTACTATATGTAATTTCACATGTTCATTTTTATATATATTTCTTTGTTTTGCTAAATGTATATTCTGTAATTGATGCATACGATAATAATAATAACGTACCGTTCGGTGATCACCGCGCCACCAAGGAATATCGCACCGATTATTCCGTGACTGAACATTGTGCACCATACAGTCACCCGTCGAGGATGAAGAGACTGCTCGACCGCGAAACGCGGATTCTCAGTCCTCCAAATGCGCCACTTTTGGTTATTGACGAACCCATCCAAATGAAAGTGGGCTTCTTCGCTAAACCAAACGATGCATGCGCATACTAATTCCCAACATGCTCCGTAGCCAATAGTGCAGTTTGAAATTCCTAACGCAAACGGTTGAGACGTTATGGCGATTTTATTTCATACACTTCAATAATCGTCATGCCGCATTTGTAAATTCGGGGTTTCAACGACTTCCGCTATCGTCATCGTCAGCAGTAATAATGTGCCGTGTGGTACTTTAGTTGGTTGAATTACGTCTTGGAGACGTCAGGAAATTAAGGAGCCTCTAGAGATTATGCCGATGACAATGACAGGAAGCTAGTTCTGCTAGGGAAATTAGCTTATTCTTCTGGTGCCTTTCAGCCTCGAGAGCCCGTTTCCATGCAGCACGAAGGAATCGTTGAAAGCTTAAGATTAAACATAAATCTGGGTTAGAAAAAAATCCTAGTTCGTTGATTCCGCCACAGAAAACTAGGTTCTCATACGATCGTTTACTATTAATGTCTGCTAGATAGTTTATCTTACAAATTTGAGGCTGACACCATGTCGGCCATTACCTTGAAGGCACGGGTGCTGGTTGCATACTTATTTACAAAGTAAATTCGTAATAATTTGACAATGATTCTTTAAATTATGGGTTGACATCCAAGAAACAAGTAATTTTCCGTCAGTGAACATATAGAATTGTAACATTGGGCTAAGTTGTCGAGTACAATGTTAAGTATTTTAGGCTTTTGTGCAGATGGACATTCCTGCACTTGTGGTATTAACCAGACATCCTTTGAAAGGTACCTAAATTGAGTCGAAGCTGTTCAGGAATGTAACAAACAGTAGAAACAATTTGTGAAAACTAATTTAAATAGTAATAAATTTTCAGACAGAAAGGAGTAATTACTACGGCTATCGTGAAAGTCGATCACTTTTATATCGCTGCACATTCCAATAACAAATACAATAAAATGAATATAAAAGTGGCATTAATTCTGAGCGCTTATTAGAAATATTCATTCATTTTTAACATCAGGAGATGTAAGTAAGTTGTGATGTAGTAAATCAATGAAATATGCCTCTATTTTTTGTTTACCATATGTATACAAAATATTTATCATATTTAGAAAAGGGATTAAAAATAACGCAACGATTTAAAAACATCACTATTCTATATGCTTGGGCAGCTGCACAAGTTTTTATTTGTTCTGTTTCGACAAATCAAACAAAGAATGCGTACTATCATTGCTTTATCCATTGACAAAAAGCGTTCCAATCGTTGTTGTAATCGTAGCAGCTAGCAATTCACTGCTGTTTAAGTATAAGATTTACTTAAAGTGAGTTGAAATGCGATGGAAAAAATTTTTGGAAACAATATCGCTGGTATCTTAACGAACTGATCGTTCACCTACTAAAACGAATAAGGTAGTAATACTAGGTGAAGAAGGTTGTATTTATACGCAGAAACAGCAAAATACGGGATTGGACCGCTACAAAGAGCGAGGAAATGTTACAAGCCATAGGAAGAAACTGGATGTGCGAAAACTGCTCCAAGAACCGACAGAAAACCGATACTGACTGATCAAGACTGCCGTCTTCCTATGCGTAATCATCGGAAAAGATTTAAATGCCGTCTAGATGACTTCACAGCTCGACGTTTTTAATCGAACAGCCATACGAAAACTTAGTGATAATGGTTTTTGGAGGAATGGCTCGAAGAAATAAAACTTAACTGAACAAAATGCAGAGGCAGAAACGTATACAATAGCCTTCGCACACAGGACGCAAGAAGACTGGGCTAGAGTCATTTGCAATGACTAGAAGAAGATCAGCGTCTTTCGAAATCTATGGAATTAAGTTCGTTCGTCGTCGACCTGAGGAACACTTGCTGCCATTATGCCTATCAAGTGAGGCCATCGCACCAGCTTGCTGACTTGGCCTTGTAACGGTCTCTGCCTCAACCCAATTTCGATCTTGTGGTCGAGAAGAAAAATTATTGTTTCGAGATTGAATCAGAGCAACAAGAGGATGCCGCTAGAGGCAATCTTCAGTTCATGGTTCAAAGTTACCAAACCAGGTGATCTTCACACTAGGTAAACTAGATGTCCTGGAGGACCGTGGCATAAATTAAATCAAACGGATATCCCACTAAATATTGAGAAACATTGCAATAAATTATGTACCGTATAATTTGTAACTTTCTGGGTGCGAGTATTTTGTTTGATTTTTTATTACGTTCAATTAAATTTTTGTTTTCTAATTCAAATTTTCAAACAGTGCACATTACGGCACCCGACAGCAACAGTACAAAGCACACTCCTTCCCGGTGCATACACTGACTTGCTAATAAACATGTGACGTGAACTCAGGATTCAGTTACGATGAAATGCAAGTGGAGAAAATATTTCGATGGTTCATTTCCACAAAGAGCGTTCGTTATTCTTGATGTACAAGCAGTCTACGATGAAATCTGAGGAGAGATAATATTTCGATGCACCATTTCTAGAAAGAGCGTCACTCTTAATGTACAGGCAGTGTTTACAGCGATGCAACTGGCCGTGCATTGTCCGGCGTGCAAGCGATCCATCAGACTCTTTGTGAGGCCGGCCAGGGAAAATTGCGCAGAAACTTAACAGCATTTGAAAAGAACTTCCTGTCGGGTTTAATTCTGCCGCGGAATTTCTAAAGATGATTTACTCTTGCCGAGATGCGGGGCCCAGACGCCTTTGTGGGAGGAATTTACGCTGCGGTAGGGAATATGAAAGGGCGTGTTACGGGAAAGCCCAGGAAATTAGAGGGGAACTTTGTTTCTTAGCAGCGAACGAGAAGGCTGCCCGCAATTCACCCGCCTTGCCTCATCCAAGAAACATCCTCCTGCAAAGGGTAAATTCGGCGAAAAGTTTCACTCAAACTATGGTCATATTTTATGAAGCTAAGGAGTTACAAAAAAGTTTGGATATTTGAAGTGCAGTAAACGCTAAACATAACAAATAAATGTACTTTTGAGCGTTTTGGGGTTCCTCTTTCTTTGTTCACTTCGTTAGTAATAATTACTCTTGTCGATAATGGTTTGTTTCATTTTAGTTCTTCTTCTTTCTTCCTTCCAAGTGTTAGGCCTCTTGCACTGTTCAGATCTCGTCGAGAATCTATCCTGCCATCTTTTCATTAATCGTTGTCGTGGTAATGTAACATGGATTTTGGGTTCCTCTTCGAGCTCATTCGCTGTAGTGTTAGTTCCCTACGTAATGTGTGATGAATTCCATATCTAGTTCCTTCAACAAATCTTCGTTCCTTTTGTGATTGCATTTGCTGTATCCAGCTGTTCTCTGGAATTTTATTTCATTGGCTGTTAGTTTTTTCGTATATTTTGATGATGATGGTGTTTGGTTTCTGGGGCGCTCAACTGTGCTGTCATCAGCGCCCTTGCAAGTTCCCAATCTGTACACAGTCCAATCCAGTCACTTACAAGAATGATGATGGAATGATGAGGGCAACGCAAACACCCAGTCCCCGGACAGAGAAAATCTCCAACCCGGCCGGGAATTGAACCCGGGACCCCACACTAGACCACGAGCTGCTGACACATATTTTGTCTTCATTCTGCTGGCTCGCTGCCATAGCACAGCACAGATACCGCAAGGTTTTATAAAGGCGTATTCTGACGTACCTTTGGTCTAGGTAACGTTTCATTATACTATTAACAACAAAAATTGTTTTTGTATGCCTAGCTTCTTTTTCAGCTAGGTCCGTCTCTTTCAGAGAGGACAGTTTACAGCCTAAATATTTGAATGTGTTCTCTATTTTTAGAATTTTTTTTTCAAAAGATCTTAGTTTGTATTGGATATTTTCGAAAGAATGCCATGGTTTCTGTGTTTTCGGTGTTTGTATGCATGCACTATTTCTCAGATAGGATCTATAAATTGCGTACTGAACGCTGCAGACCATTCTCTGAACATGCTACAACAAGAGTTATAACATATAGCTTTGTCTTTCACTTGATTTGAATGAAGCCAAGTGGGCCGGCCGAAGTGGCCGTGCAGTTAAAGGCGCTGCAGTCTGGAACCGCGTGACCGCTACGGTCGCAGGTTCGAATCCTGCCTCGGGCATGGATGTGTGTGATGTCCTTAGGTTAGTTAGGTTTAACTAGTTCTAAGTTCTAGGGGACTTATGACCTCAGCAGTTGAGTCCCATAGTGCTCAGAGCCATTTTTTGAAGCCAAGTGGCATTTGTCTCCAATCTTGGATGATTTTATTCATATAAGTAATAAACAAGACTTGTGAACGGTCACATCCCTGTCGTAGTCGAGCACAGATTCTGCCCCGCTCTGATAATTTTCCTCGTTTTATGAAAAAGCTTAAAATTGTTCTGTTAAACCTTGTAGATATTTCCGACAATCTGGTGGGCAACATGGTATCTACCAGAATCTGTAATAATTTGTCTACTGACTTCCTCGAATGCTTCAGTGAAAAATAGCCATCACAGCATGAACTTCCTTTTCAAAAGCCATTTTATTCCTCATCGATGATGGTTTCAAAATGGCTGTGCAATTTATTTTGAACGATGTTGACAAAACTTTCATACGCTGACTTCAATAAGCTTATTCCTAGGTTTCAAAATTTCATTTAAGCACAATGGACTGAGATTTCGCTGTTAGTTTATTGTATTCTTTTGTTAAAAGCTACTATTGTATTGTAGTAACAGAATAGTGGCTCGAGATTCGAATAATGCTTCATTCTTGGATCACATTTCCTGCTTGCGAATTACTGTTCAGTATTCTTTCGACCTAGTTTCCGCTACCGACCAATCACTTCTGTAGACTCAACTTGAACGACTGGCGCACTGGCTCGCGCTCAAAAACTGGCAATCGTAAAACTCCTTGTTGAGACTAGAGGCGCTTAACAGCTCACAGATAAACAGAAACTAAACGAAGCCCAAATTAGTGTAAGGAGAGCCATTGGTGTAGCGCTCAACGATTTCGAAAGTTAAATTCTGTCGACAGATTTGACAGAAAAACTTGAGAAGTGCTGGCCGTATGTAAAATCAATAAAGAGATCGAAGCAATCTGTGCAGATACTCTATAACCATACGAGGTGCATTCAAGTTGTAAGGCCTCCGATTTTTTTTCTCCGGACTGGAAAGAGATAGAAACATGCGCATTGTTTTAAAATGAGGCTGCGTTCATTGTCAATACGTCCCAGAGATGGCAGCATCGTACGGCAGATGGAATTTTACCGCCAGCGGCGAGAATGAGAACTGTTTTAAATACTTAAAATGGCGACGTTTTCCTTACTTGAACAGCGTGCAATCATTCGTTTTCTGAAATTGCGTGGTGTGAAACCAATTGAAATTCATCGACAGTTGAAGGAGACATGTGGTGATGGAGTTATGGATGTGTTGAAAGTGCGTTCGTGGGTGCGACAGTTTAATGAAGGCAGAACATCGTGCGACAACAAACCGAAACAACCTCGGGCTCGCACAAGCCGGTCTGACAACATGATCGAGAAAGTGGAGAGAATTGTTTTGGGGGATCGCCGAAAGGCTGTTGAACAGATCGCCTCCAGAGTTGGCATTTCTGTGGGTTCTGTGCACACAATCCTGCATGATGACCAGAAAATGCGAAAAGTGTCATCCAGGTGGGTGCCACGAATGCTGATGGACGACCACATGGCTGCCAGTGTGGTATGTTGCCAAGCAATGTTGACGCGCAACGACAACATGAATGGGACTTTCTTTTCGTCAATTGTGACAATGGATGAGACGTGGATGCCATTTTTCAATCCAGAAACAAAGCGCCAGTCAGCTCAATGGAAGCACACAGATTCACCGCCACCCAAAAAATTTCGGATAACCGCTAGTGCTGGAAAAATGATGGTGTCCATGTTCTGGGACAGCGAGGGCGTAATCCTTACCCATTGCGTTCCAAAGGGCACTACGGTAACAGGTGCATCCTACGAAAATGTTTTGAAGAACAAATTCCTTCCTGCACTGCAACAAAAACGTCCGGGAAGGTCTGCGTATGTGCTGTTTCACCAAGAGAACGCACCCGCACATCGAGCTAACGTTACGCAATAGTTTATTCGTGATAACAACTTTGAAGTGATTCCTCATGCTCCCTACTCACCTGACCTGGCTCCTAGTGACTTTTGGCTTTTTCCAACAATGAAAGACACTCTCCGTGGCCGCACATTCACCAGCCGTGCTGCTATTGCCTCAGCGATTTTCCAGTGATCAAAACAGACTCCTAAAGACGCCTTCGCCGCTGCCATGGAATCATGGCGACAGCGTTGAGAAAAATGTGTACGTCTGCAGGGCGATTACGCCGAGAAGTAACGCCAGTTTCATCGATTTCGGGTGAGTAGTTAATTAGAAAAAAAATCGGAGGCCTTAAAACTTGCCGGCCGCTGGTGGCCGAGCGGTTCTGGCGCTACAGTCTGGAACCGCGCGACCGCTACGGTCGCAGGTTCGAATCCTGCCTCGGGCATGGATATGTGTGTTGTCCTTAGGTTAGTTAGGTTTAAGTAGTTCTAAGTTCTAGGGGACTTATGACCTCAGCAGCTGAGTCCCATAGTGCTCAGAGCCATTTTTGAACCTTAGAACTTGAATGCACCCCGTAATTGCCTCGAAGCATAGGATGTCACAGAAAATCCGAAATACTAAGCATCTTTTTTGAGAACTGTTTCACAGAGAAGATCGCACTGTAATACATCCCTTAAATCATCTCGCGAACGACAAAATGGCTGAAATCGAAATAAGTGACCAGGGGATAGAAAAAGAAACCGAATCCGTACAGCAGAGGAGAGGCCACTGGATGTGAAGGGTTATCAGTACGCTACTACATAGAATGCGAAAGAACTTGCCCCTGTTCTGGCAGCAGAGTACCATATATCTACAGAGAAGCGAAGTGTTCCTGATCATTGGGAAAAAAAGCGCAGGTCAAACCCATTTTCGACAGGAGTGTTAGAACAGAGCATGGTTGGTCTGTTCCAGATTTTTGGAACGTCTTATATACTGACGATACTGACAGGTTTCAGATAGATAATATAATGGTAAGACAAAGATTTAGGAACCAGATTTTAAGTTGTAAGACATTTCCAGGGGCAGATGTGGACTGTGACCACAATCTATTGGTTATGAACTGTAGATTAAAACTGAAGAAACTGCAAAAAGGTGGGAATTTAAGGAGGTGGGACCTGGATAAACAGAAAGAACCAGAGGTTGTACAGAGTTTCAAGGAGAGAATTGGGGAACAATTGACAGGAATGGGGGAAAGAAATACAGTAGAAGAATAATGGGTACCTTTGAGGGATGAAGTAGTGAAGGCAGCAGAGGATAAAGTAGGTAAAAAGACGAGGGCTGCTAGAAATCCTTGGGTAACAGAAGAAATATTGAACTTAATTGATGAAAGGAGAAAATATAAAAATGCAGTAAAGGAAGCAGGCAAAAAGGAATACAAACGTCTCAAAAATGAGATCGACAGGAAGTGCAAAATGGCTAAGTAGGGATGGCTAGAGGACAAATGTAAGGATGTAGAGGCTTATCTCACTAGGGGTAAGATAGATAATGCCTTCAGCAAAATTAAAGAGACATTTGGAGAAAAGAGAACTACTTGTATGAATATCAAGAGCTCAGATGGAAACCCAGTTCTAAGCAAAGAAGGGAAAGCAGAAAGGTGGAAGGAGTATATAGAGGGTCTATACATGGGCGAAGTACTTGAGGACAATATTATGGAAATGGAAGAGGATGTAGATGAAGATGAAATGGGAGATATGATACTGCGTGAAGAGTTTGACAGAGCACTGAAAGACCTGAATCGAAACAAGGGCCCGGGAGTAGACAAAATTCCATTAGAACTACTGACAGCCTTGGGAGAGCCAGTCCTGACAAAACTCTACCATCTGGTGAGCAAGATATATGAGACGGGCGAAATACCCTCAGACTTCAAGAAGAATATAATAATTCCAATCCCAAAGAAAGCAAGTGTTGACAGATGTGAAAATTATCGAGCTATCGGTTTAATAAGTCACAGTTGCAAAATACTAACGCGAATTCTTTACAGACGAATGGAAAAACTGGTAGAAGCCGACCTCAGGAATCAGTTGGATTCCGTTTGGATTCCGTAGAAATGTTGGAACACGTGAGGCAATACTGACCCTACAACTTATCTTAGAAGAAAGATTAAGGAAAGGCTAACCTACGCTTCTAGCATTAGTAGACTTAGAGAAAGCTTTTGACGATGTTGACTGGAATACTCTCTTTCAAATTCTAAAGGTGTCAGGGGTTAAATACAGGGAGAGAAAGGCTATTTACAATTTGTACAGAAACCAGATGGCAGTTATAAGAGTCGAGGGGCATGAAAGGGAAGCAGTGGTTGGGAAGGGTGTGAGACAGGGTTGTAGCCTCTCCCTGATGTTATTCAATCTGTATACTGAGCAAGCAGTGAATGAAACAAAAGAAAAATTCGAAGTAGGTATTAAAATCCATGGAGAAGAAATAAAAACGTTGAGGTTCGCCGATGACATTGTAATTCTGTCTGAGACAGCAAAGGACTACGAAGAGCAGTTGACCGGAATGGACAGTGTCTTGAAAGGAGGATATAAGATGAACATCAACAAAAGCAAAACAAGGATAATGGAATGTAGTCGAATTAAGTCGGGTGATGCTGAGGGAATTAGATTAGGAAATGAGACAAAGTAGTAAAGGAGTTTTGCTATTTGGGGAGCAAAATAACTGATTATGGTCGAAGTAGAGGGGATATAAAATGTAGACTGGCAATGGCAAGGAAAGCGTTTCTGAAGAAGAGAAATTTGTTAACATCGAGTATAGATTTAAGTGTCAGGAAGTCATTCAAAAAATGGTTCAAATGGCTCTGAGCACTATGGGACTCAACTGCTGTGGTCATAAGTCCCCTAGAACTTAGAACTACTTAAACCTAACTAACCTAAGGACAGCACACAACACCCAGCCATCACGAGGCAGAGAAAATCCCTGACCCCGCCGGGAATCGAACCCGGGAACCCGGGCGTGGGAAGCGAGAACGCTACCGCACGACCACGAGATGCGGGCAGGAAGTCGTTTCTGAAAGTATTTGTATAGAGTGTGGCCATGTATGGAAGTGAAACATGGACGATAAATAGTGTGGACAAGAGGAGAATAGAATCTTTCGAAATGTGGTGCTACAGAAAAATGCTGAAGATTAGACGGGTAGATCACATAACTAATGAGGAGGTATTGAATAGGATTGGGGAGAAGAGAAATTTGTGGTACAACTTGACTAGAAGAAGGGATCGGTTGGTAGGACATGTTCTGAGGTATCAAGGGATCACCAATATAGTATTGGAGGGCAGCGTGGAGAGTAAAAATCGTAGAGGGAGACCAAGAGATGAATACACTTAGCAGATTCAGAAGGATGTAGGTTGCAGTAGTGACTGGGAGGTGAAGAAGCTTGCACAGGATAGAGTAGCATGGAGAGCTGCATCAAACCAGTTTCAGGACTGAAGACCACAACAACATATATCACGTATTATGATATTTATGGAGACCGAAAATGTCCTCTGTAGGAATCAATATGGGTTCCGGAAACGATGATCGTGTGAAGCACAGGTCGCCATGTTTGTCCACGACACTCACAAGAGTAGGCCAAGACTTTCGGATCACGGATTTACTTCGAACTTTATATATTTTTGACAATTTCGAGAAAATCACAAGAGTAATTACACGCGTCAGTGATGTATCGGTGCGTTGGGACCCTGAGCGCGAGATGGCGGCGATCATGTGGTTAGCGTTGAAGCTCTGAAGTCGGTGAACCACTGGTGTGAGTCGCACTAATGTTTCTGTTACGGCGTAAAGTCAAGTGCCGGCACGCCAGTCGGGAACGACAGAGAAGAGAAGGCTGTGAGAAGACGTCAGCCAATCGCACGCTGACCGGTCCTCCCTCCAGGACGACAACGCGACAGCAGTGGCCCCTGTGCGGACAGGACATAAGCGCCGCGACCGACTGGCGACGCCCCAGCTGAGTAGCAGCTTCAAGATTAGGCACTTCAACGCTAGTTACATCGCTTGTACTGTTCGCTGTTGCACAGGTTTAGAATTGTTATACTGCAGAAATATCATTATTTCGTATGCTGTCCTTTGCTTGCGACACTTTTGTGTAATTGTCAAAGTTAAGTATTGTCATTTACTTTTTTGTAATACAACTAATTAATATGATTTGTTTGATTTGATTGTCTACCGAGGCTGGACATAATATTTCGCGACATGGAGGGAGACGTAATAGTTTCCTTATTTTAATTTATACAGAGTGGTTACAAAAAGGTATGGCCAAACTTTCAGGAAAGATTCCTCACACACAAATAAAGAAAAGATGTTATGTGGACATGTGTCCGGAAACGCTTATTTTCCATGTTAGAGCTCATTTTAGTTTCGTCAGTATGTACTGTACTTCCTCGATTCATCGCCAGTTGGCCCAATTGAAGGAAGGTAATGTTGACTTCGGTGGTTGTGTTGAGGTGCGACTCATTGCTCTACTGTACTAGCATCAAGCACATCAGTACGTAGCATCAACAGGTTAGTGCTCATCACGAACGTGGTTTTGCAGTCAGTGCAATGTTTACAAATGCGGAGTTGGCAGATACCCATTTGATGTATGGATTAGCACGGGGCAATAGCCGTGGCGCGGTACGTTTGTTTCGAGACAGATTTCCAGAACGAAGGTGTCCCGACAGGAAGACGTTCGACGTAATTGATCGGCGTCTTAGGGAGCACGGAACATTCCAGCCTATGACTCGCGACTGGGGAAGACCTAGAACGACGAAGACACCTGCAATGGACGAGGCAATTCTTCGTGCAGTTGACGATAACGCTAATGTCAGCGTCAGGGAAGTTGGTGCTCCACAAGGTAACGTTGACCACGTCACAGTATGGAGAGTGCTACGGGAGAACCAGTTGTTTCCATACCACGTACAGCGTGTGCAGGCACTATCAGCAGCTGATTGGCCTCCACGGGTACACTTCTGCGAATGGTTTGTAACAACAACAACGCTGTACTATTGTACATATAATTTTTTTCTTCTGATTTTCGATAAATTAGTGTCATCATTATTCTGATTTCATTTCTTTTCTTTTCATGTCATTGTGTTAAGAAAACTGTAAACAAATTTCGATGTGAATATTAATGTTTATGTCAAATGTCAAACAATATTGTAACAGAATTGAAATGTAAGAAACGTTGAATCTGTTGTAAGATGTTAAAGTTGTAATTGTGCGTCTGGTCCATACGTAGGCAATGTATTGGGATATGTAGAATGCAAAACCTCTGGTGAATACCCTGTCTGTAGGGGAGCGGTAAAAGGTGGATGGCAGGCGAGCGCGGGAAAATGCACAAGGGCACTGCACGGCAGAACGGGCTCAGCAGTAGTAGTAGTCGGAGTTGGGCATTGGTCTGAGCCACACGTTCTGGATCAAGGAGGCTCTCCTGGAAGATGTAGTTTCATTGAGCCTCTGATGTGCCGTCCCGACGCCTATACAGCATGGCAAAATTCCTTAGGCACCAAATGGAAAAGAATTGCGACGCTAAGAAGAAGCAAAGAGCCGATACATCAAGAGCCATTGCTGTGATTGTATGTGTGCCCTGTGCCTCGCCATCTCGCCGCCCGCCAACCACCGCATCGATACGAACAGGTTGAAACTTTTAGTACTGTATTCGTGTGGACCAGTGGTACTTTGTTCCATACTGTTCAATAACAACTTAAATTTTACCAGAACTGTCCTATCATTTAATTATCCTCACTACTAACTTAGACAGGGTCCTTTCCACATGTTGTGCAATCCGAGTGTCCCGAGATGAAGATTCAAAGTTTATGTTAATAATAATTACCTGCAGACCTAGCTATGTTAGAATGATGTTTAAGGAACTTTGTTGTTAATGAAATAATAGACGAATAACATAGGTCTGACAAAGTTGGAAGATAATTTTGAAATTGAATTAGTAATGAAGTTTAATTATTTTGAGGCAGATATAATGGTATTTTAAATGAGCAGGAAATGAGCTAAAAAGAGTAGTAACTCATATAGTGGAAATTTTGAGTGCTTAATGCTTTCAATAGTTAATAGTTTCAATACAGTGATCATAACAGTTTCAGCACCCCCCCCCCCTTTTTTATTCATTTGAATTCTGAAGTGTTCTAAACTGATTAGACCAGTAAAGTTAAAGCCAATATAAAACCCAAAATTTATCAGTGTTTTACATTTATCAAAATTGACATTGTGTGTGTGTTTCGAAAGTGCTATTTCTAGGGTAACCTATGCCCGATTTTAATCAGATTAATAGACAGTAGGAAGTTTCGTAGTAAACATTATAGTGTAATGTTGTGTATTTATGGTTTATCCATATTGGTACAGAAAGTGAAATTATCAGTTCAGTAGATTTTCTGGTTCTAAAATTTACCATATTATGCAGTGTTATTACGTGTTGTTATGCTGGAACGTACATCAACTTGTACCGGGGAGAAACTCAGTTAATGCCTAATTAGGCTGGCGACCGTATTATTAATACATTGGTAACATCTTCTGTGTTGTTCCTTGTCCGTCCTGACGTGTAGTTTCATTTCGGACTTGCTTGACGTATCATTGTTATTACTGAGTGGGTGTAAGTCTGATTTGCCTCCATTCAGGTACACGCGGTCAATGTTTATACAAAAATCCATTCTCTTAAGGTGAAGCCCGTTAACTTACTATAGTACAGGCTTTAAAAAGTATCGTGCGCCCGAGCGTAGTGTTACAAGTGGCTCCCGGTGACAGGACATCCAGTTGTGGTAGGTCACAAATTAATGTGAATACCGAACAGTGGATGTTCAGTGCCACGAATTGTAATAATATTCAGTAAAGTAAATAGCAGTGAACGTCAAGTACGGTAGTGTGGTGTAATTTGCGTTCAGTATGGACAGGAATGTAGACACGGTAGATGTGCCAAGCGTAATGGAAGATGCGCATGGCAATAGCAGGAGTTTAAGCGGCCAGATAACAGATGGCGTTAGTGGTAGACAATTGGCGTACATACAATATCATGAACATGTTAATGAACAGATTGAAATGTCGAGATCGTCTCGAACACAGCAAGGAATAAAACAGGAAGTAGAGGATGACTTTGTAGACGATAGTGGGTACGTGAACGAATCCACTGACATGTTTGATTCTCCACAGATAAAGAAAGAACCGAAAGAAACTTTTGAAGTAGGATCGGAACACACCGATTCCGTAGAACAAAACAGTGTGAAAATTTTAAGCATGAACGTTTTATTTGAACAATTAACCAAACAAATTGCAGGACAGAATAATCAGCTTAAAACACACGTTGCCGAGCAGCTAAAAACACAGAGCCATCAGCTCAAAACACAGAATGATCAGCTTAAAACACACGTTGGTCAGCTTAAAGCGCAGGTAGAAGAACAAGGAATTAAAATTAGTAAACAAATAGAACAGGTAGAACAAAAGTGGGTAGTTTAAGCTCTGTAGTAAATACTATGAAATTTGAAATTGACACAATTAACAAAAATATGGATACTATGCAGGGGGAAATTGACAACATTAACAGTAGGTTTGATGTTGAAATTCTCAACATCCAAGAGAAAGTGGAGCCTCTGGTTGAAACAAAAGTAGACGAAAAAGTTTTCGGTCTTAAAACTGAGATCGTAAACGAATGTCAACACGGAATATCACAGTTGAAAAAGGCAGTTTCAGACAGTGAAAGAGATTTAGGCGAAAAAGTTTCCGAATGTGTACAAAAGTGCAAACAAAATACTTCGAAAATTCAAGGCAAAATTTTCGATCTCGAGAGTAAAATCAAAGATAGGCCTGGTGTTGTCCGTAATGGCACACCACTTACGAAGCTGTTGGAAGGTGAGGAACGCTTCGATCCCGCCAAGAAACATAACGGATGGCATCCATTAGATTTCATCAAAAATTGCGAGAGGATGTTTCCTGAACACTTGTCTGGTCAGGAAAAGATAAACGTAGTAATTAGCGCCTTAGCAGGTGACGCTAAGCGCTGGGGAATTAATTTGAATACCGAAAAATGACGTTCGAAGAATTTAAACAAAAGTTTATGGAAGAATATTGGTCCGAACAAAAACAGGATCATTTGTGGCGTGAGTTTATCATGGCCAAACTTCATGATAACAGGGGCAGGAATTCTTTGAAAGATTTCTGCGAATATTGGTACCGGAAGTTGACGCATTTAAGAGGAAGAAGTTCCGATTCAGAAATCATATGGGAGCTATATAAAAAGCTTCCAGAAGATTCAAAGAGATATGTGGGAAGCAATCATCGTAGCTTCCAAGCGTTTCTCGAGAGGGTCGAAGGAGAAGACCACTGGCGCGAAAGTGGTGCCAATTATCAGAATTTTGGTAACAGGAATAACCGTAATAATGACGAGAGAAATGACGGCGATGGGTTTCGCGCCAACGTGATACAAAGAGGTAGAGGCAGAGGAAGAGGAAGAGGGAGTTATCTAGGTCGCGGTAGAGGGTACACCGCGCAAAATAATAACGACGCGGTAAACTGATTTCCGCGAACGTTGCGGGCCAAACGGAAGCGGACAGTACATACCGGCCCCGATTTAAGAAAAGTTACCGGACTGACAGTAAAATTATGAGACAGGTTAGAGACAGGCGTGGAACAACGCAACTTATCGTTGCGGAACAAGCGTCAGGTGCGCACACAGATGACTCATCTTTGCTGCGCAGTGTGCTACATGTTAACAGGCGAGTGGAGCATCAGAGGTCAACGGCCCAGCCTAGCAGAACAGCTGTTCAGAGAGAAGCTGCTAGCAATGCGGCAGCATTAGGTACGAACATGGCTGTAAGAGCTGGTGAATACATTACGAGTGGTAATTCCGTGGCGAAGGAAATAATAGATGAAACTGTAGATATACAGAGAGGTGCGGTTAGCAGTGTTAGCAATGAAGTAAATGGCGAGAATGAATTAGCGGAAGTAAGTAATTGGCGTGTGCAGATCGACGATCTGTACAAGGGCCTCAAGCAATGTGAGTGGGAGGACTTTAAGAAGGAGTATGAGGCAAGGAGGTTAATTAGTGGAAAAGGAAATAGTAGGGGCGTCGATAAGGTGACGTGGCCCAAATTTGAAGAGGAGAGAGTAAATAGCGCCGCGCAAAGTACGCGTGCTGCCGATAGGACAATGATTAAAGATAGGAAGGAATTGGAGGATGAAATCCTAAGCATTAACGAGGAAGTAACTTCTGTTAACGATCCGCCAACAGTACAAGCTGCTACCAAAAGGCACCGTGGGGAAGGGGCAGGTAATTACCTAAAAGTAATTGAAGTCCACGAGGATTACACTAAATATGAAGTAACAGTGGATGAGAGTGAAGCTGATAGAGGTCGTTCTGCCAAAAGAGGATATTGAGTTAAAATCAAAGCCTGATGAAAATGCAGAGGAAGAACTTAGTGCCTGTCTCAGAAAAGCTTTTATGTTAGAACCTGAAAGCGATCCAGAATGGTCGGATTCGGACGATAGTTCAGATGACGAGTATTTCGGTACTAGTGAAAATGATGGGAATACAGCTAATTGCGATATTGTACCTACTGATGACGAAGTTTCAAAACAAAACCCAGATGTTGAGATTGAACGCCGAAAGAAAGAGCCACCTGATGACTCAGTGTTTATTTTGCAAAGAGTTCAAGTAAGCAAATACTTTGAACTCCAGAAACCTAGGAAACCACCAGATATAAATGATTCACGGGTCAGGAACGTATCTTGGGACAATGTCACAGTCGATCAAGGTGCGTTGTAGAAAAAACAGGAAGGGGCATGATTTAGAGCCTGGGGCAGATTTATATCGGCCTTTGAGAACGTCATGAACACAGTACATCATGAATCTACTGGGTTCCCACCGGAAGAAATTTTGTTAGGCAGCAGAAGTAAAAGTTTAATTGAGGAAAAACTAGAGTTTCCGCCTTGTTCGAGCTTGGGGTTGAGTCAAAAGAAAGATTTAGTTAGAAAAAGGACAAAGCAAAAAGCTGAATCTAGATCTAAAAGACATGATAAAAATCTGAAAGTTTCAAAATTTAAAATTGGGGACTATGTTCTTTTAAAAACCCACGAAAAGTCTAGTGAACTGAACCATGAAATTTCCAAATTTAAATATATTTATAATGGACCGTATATAATACAGAACATTCCACACGATAATGCTTACTACCTGATCTACCCAAAATCCAAAAGACCTTTAGGTGTAAGAAATGTTGTGGACCTGAAACTGTATGTTCCTAGGAGTGAGTGATCTAAGTACACTCAGAAAGCAATTTGCAGTAAATGTGCTGTATCTTATGCTGAAACAATTTTATTCCAAATGTAACAAATCTTTGTAAATGTATGTATACCAATATCAGTGTGCTAATGTACTTGTGTGAGTTTCAGATTACCAAATGTACTATAAATGTAAAGAGGTATGGAGAGAATGGTTGAAAAGAAAAAAAGCAAATGCTGTAAGCCAGATAAAAGATGGGACTGCCGAAAACCAAAGTGGGCAGTATATGAGTCACAATATAAAGGACTGCCATAACCAAGGAGGGCAGATAAATAGTCAAAGGAGAATTGTAAGTGTGGTACAGGAGATGTGATAAAATGATGCGAAATGGACTGCCAAAATCTGAATAATAGGCAGCAAATATGTGTAGTAAACTTTCTGAATTTTACTGTGTGTTTTATTAGTAAATAAGGAAATGGACTGCCATTCAATGTAAGCAGTAACAAATTGTCTTATAGAATATATAGATATTTGTATTTGCTTTTGTAGTTAAGTGTTAGTGTTCCAGATTTTGAAATTATCTCATTGAGAAATTTAGTAAAAAATGAGTAAATTGGTATTTAAATCGTGTTGTGATAGGAGGTTGGACTGTGCCAAAGGCACTTAAGCAAACGATAGGTAAATGTTCTTGATATGTTAAAAAGTATAGACCTAAATAATATGAGTGAAAGGAAGTTTGTGGTATAAAATTTTTGATGGGACATTCACACAAAGATTCAGAACCACTGTATAAATATAAAATTTAGTGTTCCCATCAAATTTGCACTTAGTGAAATTTACTGGAAACAGGGGCATGTGTAACAACAACAACGCTGTACTATTGTACATATAATTTTTTTCATCTGATTTTCGATAAATTAGTGTAATCGATTTTCTGATTCCATTTCTTTTCTTTTCATGTCATTGTGTTAAGAAAACTGTAAACAAATTTCGATGTGAATATTAATGTTTATGTCAAATGTCAAACAATATTGTAACAGAATTGAAATGTAAGAAACGTTGAATCTGTTGTAAGATGTTAAAGTTGTAATTGTGCGTCTGGTCCATACGTAGGCAATGTATTGGGATATGTAGAATGCAAAACCTCTGGTGAATATCCTGTCTGTAGGGGAGCGGTAATAGGTGGATGGCAGGCGAGCGCGGGAAAATGCACAAGGGCACTGCACGGCAGAACGGGCTCAGCAGTAGTAGTAGTCGGAGTTGGGCATTGGTCTGAGCCACACGTTCTGGATCAAGGAGGCTCTCCTGGAATACGTAGTTTCATTGAGCCTCGGATGTGCCGTCCCGACGCCTATACAGCATGGCAAAATTCCTTAGGCACTAAATGGAAAAGAATTGCGACGCTAAGAAGAAGCAAAGTGCCGATCCATCAAGAGCCATTGCTGTGATTGTATGTGTGCCCTGTGCCTCGCCATTTCGCTGCTCGCCAACCGCCGCATCGATACGAACAGGTTGAAACTTTTAGTACTGTATTCGTGTGGACCAGTGTTACTTTGTTCCATAGTGTTCAATAACAACTTAAATTTTACCGGAACTGTCCTATCATTTAATTATCCTCACTGCTAACCTAGACAGGGTCCTTTCCATATTTTGTGCAATCCGAGTGTCCCGAGATGAAGATTCAATGTTTATGTTAATAATAATTACCTGCAGACCTAGCTATGTTAGAATGATGTTTAAGGAACTTTGTTGTTAATGAAATAATAGACGAATAACATAGGTCTGACAAAGTTGGAAGATAATTTTGAAATTGAATTAGTAATGAAGTTTAATTATTTTGAGGCAGATATAATGGTATTTTAAATGAGCAGGAAATGAGCTAAAAAGAGTAGTAACTCATATAGTGGACATTTTGAGTGCTTAATGCTTTCAATAGTTAATAGTTTCAATACAGTGATCATAACAGTTTCAGGCCCCCCCCCCCCCCCCCACTTTTTTATTCATTTGAATTCTGAAGTGCTCTAAACTGATTAGACCAGTAAAGTTAAAGCCAATATAAAACCCAAAATTTATCAGTGTTTTACATTGATCAAAATTGACATTGTGTGTGTGTTTCGAAAGTGCTATTTCTAGGGTAACCTATGCCCGATTTTAATCAGATCAATAGACAGTAGGAAGTTTCGTAGTAAACATTATAGCGTAATGTTGTGTACTTATCGTTTATCCATATTGGTACAGAAAGTGAAATTATCAGTTCAGTAGATTTTCTGGTTCTAAAATGTATCATATTATGCGGTGTTATTACGTGTTGTTATGGTGGAACGTACATCAACTTGTACAGGGGAGAAACTCAGTTAATGCCTAATTAGGCTGGCGACCGTATTATTAACAAATTGGTAACATCTTCTGTGTTGTTTCTTGTCCGTCCTGACGTGTAGTTGCATTTCGGACTTGCTTGACGTATCATTGTTATTACTGAGTGGGTGTAAGTCTGATTTGCCTCCATTCAGGTATACGCGGTCAATGTCTATACAAAAATCCTTTCTCTTAAGGTGAAGCCCGTCAACTTACTATAGTACAGGCTTTAAAAAGTATCGTGCATCCGAGCGTAGCCTCATTTCAGTGCAAATGTTCTCTTTACGGCTGAGGCTTCATTCCAACGTGACCAAATTGTAAATTTTCACAATCAACATGTGTGGGCTGACGAGAATCCGCAAGGAATTGTGCATTCACGTCATCAACACAGATTTTCTGTGAACGTTTGGGCAGACATTCTTTTTCTTGATTGGGCCCCATGTTCTGCCACATACGCTCAATGGAGCACGTTATCATGATTTCATACGGGATACTCTACCTGTGCTGCTAGAACATGTGCCTTTACAAGTACGACACAACATGTGGTTCATCCACGATGGCGCTCCTGCACATTTCAATCGGAGTGTTCGTACGCTTCTCAACAACAGATTCGGTGACCGATGGATTGGTAGAGGCGGACCAATTCCATGGCCTCCACGCTCTCCTGACCTCAACCCTCTTGACTTTCGTTTATGGGGGCATTTGAAAGCTCTTGTCTACGCAACCCCGGTACCAAATGTAGAGACTTTTCGTGCTCGTATTGGGGACGGCTGTGATACAATACGCCATTCTCCAGGGGTGCATCAGCGCATCAGGGATTTCATGCGACGGAGGGTGGATGCATGTATCCTCGCTAACGGAGGACATTTTGAACATTTCCTGTAACAAAGTGTTTGAAGACACGCTGGTACGTTCTGTTGCTGTGTGTTTCCATTCCATGATTAATGTGGTTTGAAGAGAAGTAATAAAATGAGCTCTAACATGGAAAGTAAGCGTTTCCGGACACATGTCTACATAACATATTTTCTTTCTTTGTGTGTGAGGAATGTTTCCTGAAAGTTTGGCCGTACCTTTTTGTAACACCCTGTATATTTTTCAACCCTAGTAGTATTATTTTACACTTATTACATTTTAAAGGTAATATGATATAGAGACGCTTGTATTTGGATGACATTTTATGGAATTTACAATGTTATTTGACTGTTATTAATTTTTATTGTTGCAATAAATGTATGTAAAAATCATCGACAAATAAACCACCAAACGCATAAAGATTTTCTGAAAATGTATATCAGTCGTGATTTCCGAAATCTCATCTACATACAGTCGGGTAATGTATGCATTCTGCTTTGCACTTGGACGCTTCGATGAACAGACACAGGTTTCAAGGACGAGGGACAGCCTTGAAGTCCCAAGCCAAACATGATAAATACAGGTGTAAATCACTTTGTTTAATAATACAAAGAATTATAATATCACAGACCATGAGAGTAACGTACAATTAATCTTTGGACGTGCTTTTGACTCTATAAGTTGCAGAATATCTTTTATATTGACACAGAAAACATAAATTAGGACGCCATCTACTACATGAAATGTATGTACTTTTCCCCGCATGCACAAGGAATCTTCAGTGTTTCTACGGAAAAATGAAGTTCGTTGATATTTTGAAAAACTTCTCTTTCTTCAGACAATTTGAAGGCATACCAGGCATAACATAACATTTTCGTAAATATCTGTGCCGAAAACTGGCTGTGCATCATTGAATGTGTTTTAATAGCACCTTCACGAGAAGTAGTTTCTCGTTCGTTGTGAATCAGTTATGAACAAATTAGTGGACGCTAGGTAAAGTTTTTAACTTGCCCGTAGAAACAAAAGTCGCGTACTATTTGTTGTAATAGTAAAAATTAGCAAACAGCCAAATAAAATTGGAAATTCAATGAAAGATCCTGTAAATACAAGTGTCATTTCATCACATTACTATTCAAATGTAATATGTATGAAGTAATATGACTGGTGTTGAAAAAATATAAAATAAAGAAAAGAAAACACCAGCGGGATTCGATCCAGCGACACATCGATTACAGAGCTTGAACACTAACCACATGACCGCAGCCAGCTCGTCCTGAGGGTCGCCCGCACCCGTACACCATTACCACGTACAAACTCTCTTGTGATTTTCTCTCATTGCCCACGTAGTACGCCTTATTACTTGCACATTATGTTGTCCTAATTGACTATTAAAAGTGTATAAAATTTGAAGTAGATCCGTGATCCGAACGTCGTGGCCTCCCCTCGTCAGAAAGCGGATACCGTCTGCCTTGACTTGCAAAGTGTTCGATACGATTCCGTACCGCTGACTGTTTAAAATACGAGAGTACGGAATATCAGACCAACTATGTGATCGGACTGCAGAGTTACTGGCAGACAGAACACCTCATGTCGTTCTCAATGGGAGGATGTCTTCAGACGTAAAAGTATCTTCCGGTGTTACCGAAGCGAGGGTCAGAGATTACTTTTAGCAACACACAGGGTGATTGACTACTATTAAATTATGATGCTTACAGCGCCATCTGTTACCACATTTTGTAACTATTTATTTTTCTTCTGCCATACGTTTTCTCCCTTCCCCAATAATATCCGCTGCATTCTGACCAGTGGTGTTACTTCTAGAGCGTTTTGAAAGTTTAACTTTAATTATAATCACCATGTATATAAATGATATTGTGGACAATGTCTGAATTTCCGTGAGGCTTTTTGCGGATGATGCTCTTGTGTACAGAAAAGTCACAACGCTAGATGGTTGAAGCGAAATGCAGGAAGATCTACAGAGGACAGACGATTGGTGGAGGGAGTGGTAGTTGACCCTCAACACGAACACATGTAACGTTCTGCTTATACAGAGACACAAAGACCCATTGCTGTACGATTATACGATTGCAGAACAATCACTGGAAGCTGCTACTTCCATAAAATGTCTAGGAGCATGCGTACGGAGAGCTGCAAAGTGGAGCGAACACGTGAAACTAATCGCATGAAAGGCAGATGCCAGACAGATTTCATTGGAAGAGTCCTCAGTAATTTCAGTTCAGCAACAAAGGAGGTAATTTACAAAATCTTTATTTCACCAATATAATATTGCTCATCAGGCCGTGATTCGTTCCAACGCAGATTGATAGAGGAAACAGAGAAGATCCAAAGAAGAGCTGCGCGTTTCGTTACTCGTTCATTTTGTAACTACGGAAACATCACAGGGGTGATCAAGCAACTGCAGTGACAGATGGTGCAAGGCTGCGGTTTACTGTTAAAGTTGCGAGAGTGCATGTTCTTCGAGGAGTCAAATATATTGTTTCCTCTATGTATATCTCGAGAAAGGACCGTGAAGTTAAAACTGTGTTTGTTAGCGCAAAGCCAAATCTCTTCTACCTCTTTATGGTAACTTGGTGTCTTGTATACACATGTTACTCTCTTTATTAAGTTCGTTAATACTTCTTAAATCAACTCTGCAGTTTGTGAGAGACCTGGAACAGCATCGTGTATTAACGTATGTTTTGGAGGAAGCTTTAACAGTTCACTTTTCAAATCCTTTTCATAATCCGGATCAACAAAATGTCTCGAGCACAACTCAAACGAGACCATTTTTATTCCATCTCTGGGTCTCTAAAAACGTATGGAACTTGATACCGGACTTTTTCATTGCCTGTGGTGGATTGTACAACAAGCAACCGCACAGAAAACCATTGTTTTTAACAGAAAACAATTCAAAACCTGCTCTTAAACCCCCCTCCCCCTGTGCAATGGAAACTGTCACGAAACTCAGCACTTAAATCGTCGTCGGCCGGAGTGGCCGAGCGGTTCTAGGCGCTACAGGTTCGAATCCTGCCTCGGGCATGGATGTGTGTGATGTCCTTAGGTTAGTTAGGTTTAAGTAGTTCTAAGTTCTAGGGAACTGATGACCACAGCAGTTAAGTCCCATAGTGCTCAGAGCCATTTGAACCATTTGAACTTAAATCGTCAGTCACTCGCTTAAATCACCCCACATTCATTCAAAAACCCAATGACGACACTACATTTTATGGCAATGTTGGGCTGTTGAGCGCTGGCTGGATTGACTGACGTCGGCTCGTTGCTCGCCACTACACACACACAGCCCGCGAACCCTAACGTGTATCCTAGCAACAATGGTTGTGTTTGTCCTCGTATCGATCGGGATTCAGCAACGGTGATGTGACGTCTCCTGGCAAGACATTTGTAAAATCGGTGTAATGTATGTGGAAAAAACATTTATCTGTGTTATCAGATTTCATTTCTGTATGAACAGTTATTGATTATGTGGATACTGTAAAAAAGGAAATAATTATTTTTAATTTTTATGTTTGTGTAATATTATGTATGACCATTTTGCAAATAACGTCTGTGGTCGGCGAGTGTGGAAACTGAAGCAGACAATGATAATTAAAAATATAACAAAGATATATATATTAGCATATTAAAGTGCTTATAAATAGTGGAGGTTTAGAGATTACTCTCTCTGTCTTATTGTGGCCGTGAATGTTGTAAGAGCCTGTGACGTTCTCTCAAACGCTTAGTTAGCTTTCTTTTGTTCTTTTATCGAGAAAGACGACATTGGATACTGATGTATAAAAAAAAGGTGTGTACTTTGAATTTTATGTTGATTTTGAATATCGAAATTGTAAAAAATGCTTATAATAATTTGTAGCTAGCTTGCCCAGTATTTCATTCCACATTTTTAGCCGTTTGCAGTGAATTTAGAATTATCCGTGACGCAGTGCTGCGCCACGATCGTGGAAGCCGCTGGCACGACAAATTCAGACTATAATTGAATGAAAGCAGTTTTCCCGCAACTAAGCGAGCAGGTAATGGTACATTAAAATTATTTCTTTCAGCTTCCCGAAGACCCCTGAGGTGAATTGTAGAGTTTATTATGTTATTTTCAGATGGACATGGGCAAACTGCTAGTACAATATCAGTGGCGTAAATAATTTACGAAAATCAGAGTGTTAAAACTTCACTTGTGTGATATCAAAGACTGCTGTGTTGAAATCTGGTCTGGCTGATATTATTAAAATCAATTTTCATTTTTAGTTTCATGCTCTCGTGTTAGCCGTGGCAGTCAATAGTGTTCAAATATTAAAAAATCCACTGCAGCTTTTATGTTTAGCAAACACTGCATACTGTAACTTCTGTGTGTATAATAAGAGTAATTTTCAATGGATTTCAGAGACGAAAGCAGAGAAAGACATGTTTAATTCAGTAATCAGTTACAGTAATGATACAGCGTTCCATTTCTAACAAGCCAGATCAGAATTATGAGAACATAGTTTCGCAAATTAAACATCATACATTCACAGCAGGAAATCTTTTAGTGTTGTGCGTATCCCCAAATAATATAAGAATAACGTAGTTGAAGTCTTACTGTGCAGAGGTAAACTCTGTCTCAAATTTCTAGACTTGACTGTAGCGACATTATTGATCATTTTCTGGCAATGATAAGGGAATGATGTTTATTCCCAATAGGGAATGCTCGCCTACACATCTTAGCAATAAACATAAACTTCCGGCATCCCTTGACTGGTTAGTTCTTATTCACGTTCCCGACCACAGATTGCATGTTCCTCCATCACATCTGCTGAAGCTTCCGATCCTGAGACGCTACTAGAGTTTCGCGCTTTCTGTAATATTGTGTACATAGTGATTTCCAGTGTTTTCTACTTTCCTGATCAAGCAGTATCCATAATAATTACAATAATATTCTTCGGACTGAGAGAAAAATCACACCTATGAATAGTTTCTGAT
This sequence comes from Schistocerca nitens, assembly GCF_023898315.1. Classification (NCBI taxonomy): domain Eukaryota; kingdom Metazoa; phylum Arthropoda; class Insecta; order Orthoptera; family Acrididae; genus Schistocerca; species Schistocerca nitens. The sequence continues at coordinate 213,710,873 of NC_064619.1, forward strand.
TCACCGTAAATCAAATCATTCTAAAATAAACTCTTACGACAAAAAAAAAAGGACACACCACGAAGGAATTGTCTGAATGGGACGGAAATCGGTAGACGTGATTTTCATGTACCGACAAACAAATGGCTACAATTCCAGAAAAAAATGGATGATTAATTTAATAGAAAGAGCTTCAGAAACTGAGCAAGTCTATAATGAGTTGGTCAACCTCTGGCCCTTATGCAAGCAGTTATTCCGCTTGGAACTGATTGATGGGTTTGTTGCATGTCGTCCTGAGGGATGTCGTGCCAAATTGTGCCCAACTGTCGGTTAGATTGTCAAAATCCCGAGATGGTTGGTGGGCCCTGTCCACAATGTTCCAAATGTTCTCAATTGGGACGAGATCTGGCGACCTTCGACCTTTCTGGCCAAAGTAAGGCACGAAGGAAAGTAACAAAAACTCTCGCCGTGTGCAAGCAGGCATTATCTTGCCCAGATGCAAACCCAGGATGGCTGGCCATCAAGTGCAGCGAAACGGGGCGTAGTATGTCGTCGACGTAGCGCTGTGCTGTAAGGGTGTCGCGCATGACAACCAGACAGATCCTGCTATGAAAAGAAATAGCATCCCAGAGACTCGCTCCTGGTTGTCGGGCCATATGTCGGGCGATAGTCAGGTTGGTATCCCACCGCTGTCCATGAAGTCTCTAGAGACGTCTTCGGTCTGGAACCTCATTGACTGGAGTAGCATTCTCATCAGTGATTGGTCCTGCTTCGAACTGAGTCCCGATGACCAGTGAAGAAAATGGCGAGAGTTTCTACTGCTTGTCTTCGTGCTTGCCAAAACCCTGCCTTGACAATCAAGGTCACCGGATCACTCGCCAAATGGGAACGTTTGGAGCATTGCGGGTCCTCCTGTCAGGTAGGGATTTTGGCTACCTAAAACGTCAGTTGGACAGAATTTGGTACGATATCTCTCAGGAGGACATCCAACAACTCTATCAATCAATGACAAGCTGAATAACTGCGTGTATAAAGACCAGATGTGGACCAACACATTATTCGTTGGTTTCTGATGTTCTATGTCCTGAGGTCTTGAATAAATCATCCATAATTTCTGAAACTGTAATAATTCGTTCGTCTGTATATGTACATTACCTCTACCAATCTCCTTCCCTTTGTTTTTTTTTTAAATCTTAGAATGTGTCAGAGTCAACACTAACGCTAGAATATTTCTGTACATCCATTTCTAACTGTCAGAGAGTTCTCAGAATGTTGTATACGAGAATACATTGATAAATACCCGAATGAAGGGGAACACTGTTTAACACACTGGACTCAGATTCTGGTAGACGACACTTATATAACTGCCTGGCCATACTGATTTAAGTTTTTGGTGATTTGCCCAAATCACTTAAGCTAAATGTAAGGTTGGTTCCTTTGAAAGAGCACAGCGGCCTTCCTTCCCTATCCCCTCCAGATCCGAGCTTGTTCCACGTCTCTAACGATCTGTTTCTCGGCGGGACGTTAAACTGCAAACTTCTTACGTTGAAAAATCTACAATACCATCTAGTTTGTTCTCTCAACAGCTTTTACAACCATTTAGAAATTTTACTACTTTTTTTAGAAATCCTAGAATGTTATGTCACAGTCCACAGTTTACCTGTTAGCAAACAAAACATGTTAAAACAGTCGTCGACCGAAATGTTGACGTGATCCTTAAAAGGGCCTTGTCCTGTGGTAGTGATATGATATTTCCGTCCTTCAATTTAATTCTGATCATCCAATTATTTGTAGAGATAGGTGTACTGAGTAACACTGACATTCAGCAGAGGACTATCTTCATATTTTCAAATGAGTGAATTGACTCATTGGTAAGACAACTTGATTCGTATTCTGTAAGACATCAGAATCGTCCAGAATTAGGTTTGCCGTGATTTCCCTAAACCGATTTAGGTAAATGCCAGCACGGTGCCATTCAAAGGGCATGGTCCATTTCCTACCTCATTCTTCTCCCTTCCAAGCTTGTACTTCGTACTCCGTCTCTTATGACCTAGTCGTCGATAGGAGAAGAAACCCTTCTCTTCCTTCCTTTTTTCGTTCTAGCATTTTCACATACGCAGAACTCTGCCAGAAGAAGAGCTTGTTCTAAGTCGATGATGAAATGTTAGTCAAAATTAGGAAATTTGTAGTATGGCGTTCATGAAAATAAAAACTAACTACCAAACAGCAGCACTAGTCACAAAATTTTTGCATTTTACACCGTCTTAATAGTCTACTGCATAGCATCGTTGGCTCTTAGCAAAAGGTCAAATTCGAATCCCTTTTGACCATCAAGGACTCCATATAATAAGACCCAATGAGAGGTGTTACGAATACATAATCAGCTATGTTGATATGCAAATAGCCAAAGTGCAATCCGATCGAAAGGATGACAAAACAAGACGTTTGTCCAGTGTCTTCTAATACCGCTTTAATTTTATTCATTATTATAAAATATTTTGGAAACATGAAGGTACAGCTTATCGGATTAAAACAAAAGCTTCAAGAGTTATAAAAATGAATACCTATTATTCTTATGTTTCTACTGAACCTTCAACACAATTGCTTCACGAAAAGCTGGAATCGGGGTGGGAGGCATATTTTGTGTCAAAATTTCTTTTTCTAATGTGTTTTGAATTCATCTTTGAATTTTTTTTAAAGTGACAGTTTGCAATGTATGGGAGCTACCATAAACGATGTTTGTATTTATTTAGCAAATATTATTAACATTAATAAATTAGCATCTAAATTACTTGTTCATTTATAAATTCCAGAGGATTCTAATTTAGCTTATTATTCCATTTCATTACAATGATTTCGGTTCGTCCCGTTTCTGGCTTTAATTTCATGATATCTTTTTGTTTTCCAGCATTAATTGAAATTATGAACTAATCAAAGTTGGAACGTGTAATTGGGAATTCTATTTGGGTTTTCCAGCTTTTTAGTCGATTCATTTCGCTGCAGTTGTCGGTGGTTCGTTACGAGAACGTATACACGTTTTCAAAAATTTTATGAGCACGTAATGGATACTGCTCTGAGTTGAGGTAGGAAGTTAATATTCGTAAAACTCTGTTATTATTATTATTATTATTATTGTGATTATTGTTGTTGTGGTCTTCAGTCCGAAGACTGATATGATATAGCTCTCCACGCTATTGCAACCTGTGGAAGCCTCCTCGCTTCCGAATGACTACTGCAACTTAATTCATTTGAAGCTTTTACTGTATTCATACCTCGTTCTTCCCTACATCATCAAATTGGCTTTTCCTTTGTAGCTGAGGATACGGCCTATTAACCGATCACTTTTTTAGTCAAGCTGTGCCACAAAATTTCCTTTTATCCCAATTACATTCAGTACCTCCTCATTAGTTACTCGATCGACCTACCTCATCTTCAGCATTCTTCTGTAGCACCACATCCCAAGTGCTTCTGTTTTGTTCCAGTCTGAAGTGCTTATCGTTCGCATTTCACTTCCGGGTATTATTTTTACTTTTATTGTTATTATTATCCTTATTATTATTATTATTATTACGAGTACACGAGGACTATTACGAAACTAATGGAGAAGTGCTGAGACCAATGAGCACTTCATAATTTCAGTAACTGTGCAGTATTCGATAACGGAACGTGTGCAGCCCTATGTTATCCATCGATCTACTACGGTGATCTAATACTGGAGTCAACTGAATTCACCCGTCTGTTTACTTTTTGTTAATGTTGAACTGCTGTATATCGCCTTTATACACGCCCATCTCATACCGTGTTCTACACTGCTGTTCCAGTGTGCTCATGCAATCATAAATAGATACTCTGACTAGAGGGTTGGGGGCAAACTACCGGCGTGGTCGCACTGGCTTGTTTGCTTGCCATGAGGGCAGCTCTTCTGTCAAGAGCGCATCTTTACTCGAAGTGCACTTCACGTGACATTTAGCGGTAAGCTGTCACACTGTACTGGAATATTCTAACACTGCACGAAAGGCTGGAGCGATGTTATGCGTTCTGAATTGATCTCATCCTATAGTTGCTTTATTCGCCATGTACAATGTCAAAATTAAAAAAAAGAAAAAAAATAGGTACAGTATACGATATACAGATGTTTCTTCTTGCAACCCGTAAAATTTATTGAGAAAGATGTAGCGCACAAAGTATAAACCAATACTATACATACCTATTACTTTTTTTAAATGTATATCACCAGGCAACGTTACGACTTTCAGACACTGTCTTGCATCTAAGCTGACAATAATAATAATAATAATAAGAACAATAGTAGCTGATATAGTAACAAGTACATAGAGCTCAAGAAATGCCAGTCACTAGTTAGACATTTTTCTCATTGCGGCCTAGTGATGGCATCTGACGGAAACATATGGCAGTGGTGCAGAAGGAAACAAATGTGAAAATGTTAACTGGTCAAAGAAAGAACCGGAAATAACAGGGTAGATTAGATGAGATCGAATAAAAAAAACGGAAGTGTACAGTGTAGGGAAGAGGAAAGTGTGTATAGTTTACAGTGTGAGGAAGATATTGGTGTACTATTAAACAGGTGGAAAACATCTGGCATATGCCTAGAGGGAAACTATGGCGAGAGAAACAGATAGAGCTATAATACACTCCTGGAAATGGAAAGAAGAACACATTGACACCGGTATGTCAGACCCACCATACTTGCTCCGGACACTGCGAGAGGGCTGTACAAGCAATGATCACACGCACGGCACAGCGGACACACCAGGAAACGCGGTGTTGGCCGTCGAATGGCATTTGTGCACCGCCGCCGTCAGTGTCAGCCAGTTTGCCGTGGCATACGGAGCTCCATCGCAGTCTTTAACACTGGTAGCATGCCGCGACAGCGTGGACGTGAACCGTATGTGCAGTTGACGGACTTTGAGCGAGGGCGTATAGTGGGCATGCGGGAGGCCGGGTGGACGTACCGCCGAATTGCTCAACACGTGGGGCGTGAGGTCTCCACAGTACATCGATGTTGTCGCCAGTGGTCGGCGGAAGGTGCACGTGCCCGTCGACCTGGGACCGGACCGCAGCGACGCACGGATGCACGCCAAGACCGTAGGATCCTACGCAGTGCCGTAGGGGACCGCACCGCCACTTCCCAGCAAATTAGGGACACTGTTGCTCCTGGGGTATCAGCGAGGACCATTCGCAACCGTCTCCATGAAGCTGGGCTACGGTCCCGCACACCGTTAGGCCGTCTTCCGCTCACGCCCCAACATCGTGCAGCCCGCCTCCAGTGGTGTCGCGATAGGCGTGAATGGAGGGACGAATGGAGACGTGTCGTCTTCAGCGATGAGAGTCGCTTCTGCCTTGGTGCCAATGATGGTCGTATGCGTGTTTGGCGCCGTGCAGGTGAGCGCCACAATCAGGACCGCATACGACCGAGGCACACAGGGCCAACACCCGGCATCATGGTGTGGGGAGCGATCTCCTACACTGGCCGTACACCACTGGTGATCGTCGAGGGGACACTGAATAGTGCACGGTACATCGAAACCGTCATCGAACCCATCGTTCTACCATTCCTAGACCGGCAAGGGAACTTGCTGTTCCAACAGGACAATGCACGTCCGCATGTATCCCGTGCCACCCAACGTGCTCTAGAAGGTGTAAGTCAACTACCCTGGCCAGCAAGATCTCCGGATCTGTCCCCCATTGAGCATGTTTGGGACTGGATGAAGCGTCGTCTCACGCGGTCTGCACGTCCAGCACGAACGCTGGTCCAACTGAGGCGCCAGGTGGAAATGGCATGGCAAGCCGTTCCACAGGACTACATCCAGCATCTCTACGATCGTCTCCATGGGAGAATAGCAGCCTGCATTGCTGCGAAAGGTGGATATACACTGTACTAGTGCCGACATTGTGCATGCTCTGTTGCCTGTGTCTATGTGCCTGTGGTTCTGTCAGTGTGATCATGTGATGTATCTGACCCCAGGAATGTGTCAATAAAGTTTCCCCTTCCTGGGACAATGAATTCACGGTGTTCCTATTTCAATTTCCAGGAGTGTATATTGTCCAAAGTAAACGAAACGCTGGAATGTCCGATTTGGGATTGCAGTTATGAAATGACAAGCATCTGAATGTGTGGAAATGTGTTGAGAATAGGGTGGCTAAGGAACCTGTGAAGAAAAAAGAGCGTATGAAAATCACATAACCTACTGAGTTGCATTATTGTCATAGTTTAGTATTTCCATTGTTGGATGGAAGTTGTTCGCAGATCCCCCTTACAAGGTATTGTAAACGGTGTCGGCAAGATACAGGAATGAAGTTCAGAGTCGAATTTTAATATAACTGTTAAACTGTAGCCAGCTGTAAATAAATTGGTATTGTCTGTTTTGTATTTTCCTCTCCAGCCAATAACAACTAACTGAAAAGAATAATAGAAAAAAACGTGCTTCGAATTGGAAGAGATGAAAAAATCTCACCCATAAACCTGAAAAGCGATATCGTGTATCCCAAACGTGAGCACTTGTTGTTGAACGTTGTGAAACAGGGATATACAACTATTTGATGACAGACCTCGGAGACAAATAACGAGCGGGCCTGCACCATTGTCATAGATTTTCAAAAAATTGTGAAAATCGTCAACAAGTTTGTGTTAAATGTGTTGTGTAATTCACTGAACTAATACTGCCAACAATAAACATTAAATATTACGGATATGATAGGTGAATTTATGGAAGTCACCGATGAAATTTGTTTTGAATGCATCAGACTGTTTGACAGAAGAACTAAGCCCAAAGTTATTGATTGATTCTGAGGGACGGGAGCAAACAGCGAAGTCATCGGTCTCATAGGATTAGGGAAGGATAGGGAAGGAAGGTGACCGTACCGTTTCAAGGCTTGCAGCGCTTTAGGGAAATCACGGAAAATCTAAACCAGTAGCGGGTTTGAACCATCGTCCTCCCGACTGCGAGTCCAGTGTCCTAATCACTGCGCCACCTCGCTCGGTCAGAATTATTAAGGGTGATAAATATAAAGTAACGGAGCTGAGGTAGTAAGCTTTGTGATTTCTTATATCACTAAACCGATAGTTCCGCGAGACTGTTGTGATGCCTGTGGGAAACTCTAGAACAAAGCATTTTCTGCACAACCCTTTTGGATTTTTACCACGATACGATTTACAAATTTCGCGTAGTAAAACTTAGAAATGAATGCATTTTCGCAACTTTAAATGAAAAGATTAGTAAATAACAACTATAAACTGAAACTCAGTGTAGGCACAGAGCATAGTTCACTCTGCTGAAAACACACGAACAGTGCGCATATTTAAATTTATTCTCTGATCCTTTTTTCTCTTCTTTTCTTTCATTTTTTAAAATTGAAAACCACCTTGCCGTACTAGTTCGCTGCAATCAGACTAAAACAAACCGAACATTACACTGTACCAGATCACAAGTATCCTGTTGTACTCTTTTGGGTGACGTATGACATACTCTTAAAAAAACAAAAAACAAAAACTTCCCTGGCGAAACGGCCATGTGGAATATTTAAGATCTGGCCCATTCCAGAATGTGCCTCTTATTAGTCAAAACATAGCGACGTGCGAGAGCGACAAAATTCCAAAATGGGGATATTTAGAAGCGGATTTCCTGTTCCGACATTAGCCTTTCAAACAATGCAAAGCTCCTGACACACGTGATCGAAACTGAAGGAAATATTTTGCTTCCGAGAAAGATTTCCCATACAAAAATATGATCATTTGTGTGAATGTATCTGTTGGTGTGTCTAACATAGTAAAGAACATGACTTGCTCGACATGTACAGCAGTGTAGATTTCTTGCTGTCGAGTTCGAAGACGCTTGTGTGTGTCTATTCTTTTTTAAATCCACTGTTTGTTCATGAGCTTCGTTGTACCATAACACATACAGTTGCGTACCGTAGTGTTTAGCACCAGGGGCAATGTAAAATAATGCACCCTTTCATAAGCTCTTACAGATCGAAGTTTACCTTCTAAACCTGCAATTATAAACACAAAATCAAATTACTTCATAAAATTATTAATGGCTACTTCGAAACTTTGATGTTTATGGTACCAGTCCAGGCATAACAAAATAGGGAAACAGAAAACATTAAAAATTTCAGTATACATATTGCATTTATTTTAAATCATATGGATTTTATTCTTGAAATTGTTCAGTTGCATGGCTAAACTTCATTTTTTTTTTCAATTGATAAACTTGCTAGGTTACCTAATCTTACCCAACGCATAGTCGATTTCTGCTAGGTCTTTAATAGCTTAATACTTCGAAAAACTTCTTTCACAAGTAGCACTTCACACAGCGATTGTTAAAAAAATTCATAGTGTCCCAACAATGTATTAAACTCACTACATCTTCCACTTAATAAACAGTTTAATAATTCTAAAATTGTCCATGCAAAAATGTTCTCTTCTGGATGAATTTTTTCAAATAAGGAAATAAGACTTCAAATACGACCAGTCCAAGTATAAGAAAATAGGGAAACAGAAAACATTAAACATTTCATATACAAACTGTGTTTGTTTAAATCTTTTGGATTTTATTCCTGAAATTGTCCAATTGCATGGCTAAAATTTAATTTTTATTAAATTGATAAACTTGCTAGGTTATTTAACCTTACCCAACTCATAGACTTCAAATATGACTTATTTCAACAGTCACAGCTGAAGCATACAATTAGGAATATTTTTCGCATAAATTCTGGATGTTTTGAACAATGAATTCATCTTGTTTGCGTCCAGTAGTACTGAAGTTGAAGAAAGGCTCATGAAGTAAATTGAGTTAGAACATGGGTTTTTTTCTTTAATTGTGATTTTAGCCTATCTACTGCCTGAGCTGTTCCTGACGAATTCCTGAATTATATTTAAACAACAGTCGACACTTTTCTCATCAGAATTTGTGCCTAGAGAATCACTTTTCTCACAATACAATACCAGTTCTACCAGCTTTTCAACACAGTGATGAAGTCCAAGTCCTCTTTGTTGTAGGTACGTATTCACTTCAGTAAGCAATGGGCTGGAAATGAAAAGAAGGTGCAAGTCATAACGAAAATGAACAAATTGCCTAAATTTCCTTTGGTTTCTGGCGTTTCTACTGATCCATCCATCAAGAATTCCAAAGCGTCCTTTATGAATGTACTTATTCATGGTGTGAAATCTATTTTGTGTCACAGCATCGCTTCATATTAATTGGAATATGTTTAAGAACATCTCACATATGTGTAGAACTTGAGAGAAGAGTAGATACGCACTCTGCATAGTGCCAAAAAAGTCACCGATTTTGTTCCAGCAGTTGCATGTGTGATCCAGGAAGATTAAGTTGAGATTTATATCCAGAACATGTCACAGTGTTATCATATCCTTACCTTTAGCAGTATTCCAGTTTCAGACCATGAGCTTGCAACTTGACACAAACTGGTTCCGTAATTTCATTAGCTGATTTCCCATGTCACAGAATGAAGTCAATAAAGATTCCTCTTTTATGACTTTTAAACCTGCAATATGTACACTCGACAGCAAAAAAAGTGGGTCATGCCTGAATTCCAATGTGTAGGCTGCACCTAAATGTATGTAACCAACACAGCATATCTGTGTTGCACATCGTCGCAACCCTCTACAGTACGGTCATTGTAAGATACACAATGGGTACCGCTAGAAACTACTAGAGTACACCAGTCTTTATGACAGTCCGTCCAGATGTAAAGTAACACCATGATAGTACAGAAGAGATCAGACAGTCCTTAACGTTTGTAAACTAAACTTAATTACAATAAGTGACATTTCAAACGTTATGGGACAACTAATTTTGTCACATAAATTTTTCAGTAATCCTTAGGCACAGTTAAATATTTGAGACAGCATATGGATTTATAAAGTCGTATGGCAATAGGAAACAAGTTCTTTGCTGTCTAAAAGGTTTACCAAAAACATGCTGAACGTCGTTCAACGTTCAACGGGGAGTGGTTTTGCATCAACTTTATGTAATACTAAGCAGTTAAAAGAAAACGTGATTAACGGTGGCAAGCACTCTACGGAAATCCCAATATTAACAGCGAATCACAAGTAATATCATTGTTCACATTACTCATCAACAGTTACATGTACACAAAGTTGTACTTTAAATGACATGACCAACATCTTCGTTCTGGATCCAGATGGAAACCAAGAACGTAAAGCCATTGTTAACCAAGCAAACCTTTGCGCCTTATCGAGACTCGATCGCTAGGCAGAAAGAGACGTCAAATAGTGACATTTGCACCAGTATCAGTTATCAGTTCTCAACTTGAACGTAAATGACGATAATGTTTGTACGAAACCAGGAACCCTAACATGACAATTACTTTCTTGGTAATTAACCTCGAAAGACGTTGTATATTGTTGCATTGTCAAGGAACAAAGAATGATCATGTTTAAAATTGAAATGCCATCATGTAATGCTGGTGACAAGTATGTGAACCCAGTACCTAATCGTATTGTTGAATAAGTAAGTAAAATCAGAATGTATATATCACAGTTTGTCACCAATAGTGAGGTTGGAATCTTAAATGACGACTGAAGGTGTATTGCCTGACCGGGATTCAAACCCAGCGCCTACCGCCGTCGTTGTCTAACCAGGAACAGACGAGAAATGTCCAATGTCGGTCCACCATTAGCGAGATGTGCGCACGTTTAACTAGAAATAAGGCGACAAAAACGTCTATGCTGACTCAGAGTCGAACGCCGCTCACATGGTTATGAAGACACGTTAACAATCAAATTCTTATTCAGTAGTAGCTAGGAGTAGCATGTTTAGTTGCAAACCTTAAGGCCTAGTAACGTGTTGCACAATATCTGCGATATCATGATGTTAATTTACAAGTGGGTTGACTGCCGTAAAGAGTAATGTTCTCTAGTAGTCGTGTATCATTGAGATGTAAATGAAGTGCCTCAGCAGAAAGTAATTTCCGTCGTGCAGCACGTATTGTTTCAGAGACACTGAGTACATGTTATAAGAAAACGTGTATTATATACTACGTATATACTATTATTTGGAGAAGCTGCCGCCAAACCTGTTTACTTTAACATTCCGCTTAGTTGTCGTGGTTGAATACACGTTTTCTTAAGGTTACATCTAATGCAGAGCGCTTACAAGAAAGAATAGTTTCCTTAGTTTCCTGCATCATGCTATTGCTAGCTAGGTGAAATACTTTTTCATGTTTAAAATGAATGTATTTTTGAACGTATTGTTCGTCAAATATTTGAATGATTCGTCAACTGTAGGTGTGCCTGCACATGTTATAGCATAATAGCTGTAGCTGCGTTAGTTTATACTACAGACTTGGGTAGGTTAGGTGCAACTTTTGGTCCTTCAAAGAGTGATCGTAGCCTTGCGGCCCGGGTCTGTACTAGCCGCGGCTCGCCAGTTACGGGCCAGCTAGGCTGGCCGAGGTGAGACGTAAATGAGCGAGCTAGCGGTGACGTTGGGGGCCAACAGCCTGGGACGAGACAGTACGGCTGCGCCGCATGCCTTTGCCTCTGCCGCTCCGTTTGACGTAAATATGTTTTCCTCCTCTCCTGGCATCAGTATAAGAGCGGTAAGCAGAAATACACATCAGGCTGCCTGCCGTAATGGATCACTGGGAGAGGTCTATTCGAGATAGAGTCGTCGCTCTCATTGAAGAAGGAGGGTGTTCCATCAGAGAAGCTGGCAGGCGATATGGGGTACCACATACCTCTGCAACGAGATGGTGGAGGATCTTCCTTGAAAGAGGCACCACCAACAGGGCTCCTGGCTCAGGTAGGAAGAGAGTGATCTCACAGCAGGAAGACAGGGACCTAGTGTCTAGGAGCAGAGAAAATCCCTTTCTGAACGCGAAGCAGTTGCGGCGGGAGACCAACTTCCCCGGCTCCAGTGATACGATTCGCCGAAGGCTGAGGGACGCTGGACTGCATGCACGACGATCCACCGTGAAAGAAGAGCTCAGCGAAGACAACGTTTTATACCGGCTAGCATTGGCGGAGCTCCATCTGAGGGCGTCGTGGGACAACATTTATCTTCACTGATAAGAAGGTGTTTTCCACCAGTAACGACGGTCCACGAATCGTTTACAGGCCGCAAGGAACTCGCTATCGATGCGAATATGTAACCACGACGAGAAGAAATGGCCGGCTATCTGTTACCTGCTGGGGTTGGATTTCTGCGAGAGGGGCGGGAATTCTTCACAGGATAGAAGGAACTCTGGACAGCGTGCAGTATGCTTACATATTGTAAAATGTGACGCTTCCGTCAGTGCGAATGCTGTACGTAGAAGAGGACGTGACATTGCAAGAGGACAATTCTAAAAAAAAAAAAAAAAAAAAAAAAATGGCTCTGAGCACTATGCGACTTAATTTCTGAAGTCATCAGTCACCTAGAACTTAGAACTAATTAAACCTAAGGACGTCACACACATCCATGCCCGACGCAGGATTCGAACCTGCGACCGTAGCGGTCACGCGGTTCCAGACTGAAGCGCCTAGAACCGCATGGCCACACCGGTCGGCGACCATTCTCCCATTCACAAGTCTGCATTTGTTCAGCAGCGGCTCTCCACGATTGACGTCAACGTCATGGACTAGCCGCCACGGGCGGCTGATATGAACCCCATGGAAAGCATGTGGGCTGAGGTCGCCAGAACATTAACAGAGAACTGGCCACGAAACCAACCAACTACTGCGGACGCTCTCTGGGACTGCGTCCTGGAAGCCTCGGACGTAGTTGCTTCTTCAGGCTGTTACGTCCGACGCCTTATACATTCTATGCCAAGACGCATGATAGAAGTACAAAATAATGAAGGATTCTGGATAAAATATTAGAGTCCTCAAAATGTTTTGTTATGTCTTCGTTTTCGTCATTTTACCTCATTGGGAGCTAGTGGAAGATCGCGTGGCAACAGATAAGATACAATATGGGTTAGTTTTCCTTTGAGTTGCCTTTATAATTCAAGTGGGTTTCTTTTGAATATACAGTTTGTTAAATATTCTATTTTGATTTCGTTTATACCCTGCCTAGATACTTACAAAATAATTAGAATAGATGGACTCTTTTACAGTAGTTTTTGTTATTTCAAATACATCTCTCTCTTCCCCTCCATCCATGAATACACCCTCCGTCCTCCACACAATACACAAACGATTTCATATTATGTTTACTCGTTGTTAATATCTCCTCTATTCTCTCTCTCTCTCTCTCTCTCTCTCTCTCTCTCTCTCTCTCTCTCTCTGACACTATCGCCACAAGTGCCCTTCTATTCCATTCCCCAAAAACTTTATAAACAAATCTAGCGGTTTCCATTGACACTATATTTTCTCTTTTCATTGCTGCTGTCTTTACTCGCTATCATTCCTCTCAACACCTATGAAACCGTATTCTTTGATCTCCCATTCCCTATAACCCATTCTTCGTTCTGAAAACAGTCCTTCCTTATCTCTCCGTCCTAAGATAAAACGAACTGTGGCACACATCTAAGTAAGCAATACTTTGCAAGCATTTCACGCTTATATTTTGCACTTCTGCACTTCTATCCATTCCCAGATCCCACCCTCCCTCCTGTTACCCGTCCCTTGACATCTGCATCTACATCTAAATGAATACTCTGCAGTTCATAATTATGTGCTTGGCTGTGGGTTCTGTGGTCTGGTGGATTAATCTGGTATTGATGTGTAAAACGTGTAGGTTCACATCTCACGTCAGGCGTAGATTTTTAACACACAGAAGTAACTCTCCTTCACCCCTAGTAATTCCAAGTGCAGAACGCCAGTAAGCTCCGTAGTTCAATATCAGCAGTAAAGGTAACATCCTTTTCTGCCGACTGGGACAGAGGGGAATTCGTTTGAGCTGTGACAGATGGAGGAACCCCGGAAGGCAGAGACTCTGTCACCAGTAAGGCGTCGTAAACTAGAAAACGTATTTCATTTAATGAACCAATGGCCATGTAAGTTCACATGGTTCTTACTTTATTTGAAACTGAGACGTTGAAAGTTGTGGTGCTGGACTGGGTTTCGAATTCTATTTCACTGTGTTCCCCAAGACTGCAAACTCTTCTAGGCCTCCTCGAAAGGCACCTATCTGGTTTCGAACCCTGATCAGCACAAAATATTCATTATTTCATTTCAAGCTCTAGCACGGGCACTCTGAACTACTAGTGAAAAATAGTTGCATTTTCAACGTCTCTTCGTGCGTTGACAGCTGTAACGTGTTTGTTTCAACTCACAGCCACATGATGAGCTTTTTATCACAACATTACAAGATCAAACGTTTCCTTACATCTTTTCAAGTTCAAACATTCCTCTCCATCCAACTGGCGAAAACGGATTTGGGTTTGACGTTGTGTTCGTTGTGATCACCAACGACGATATGTTGTGGATTCAACTTCTAGTCAGCAGAGCATTTTCCATCACATCATTGAAAGTACAAGCATGCCACTCCTAGCTATTATTGGAAAAGAATTTGATAGTTAAAGTGTCTTCATGATCATGTGTGCGGGGTTTCAATTCAATTCAGCACAGCACTTTTCGTCGCCTGATGTCTAGCTACTGGGGCACCAACAACAGCTATATATCGTCTGTCCCTGGCTAGAAAACGACGGCGCTAGATTCTGGGTTCGAATCCCAGTCAGGCAAAAACAATTCTATCGTCATTTAAGGTTCCAACATCTCGCTATTGGTGAAAACATTTGATATTTAACTTCTGATTTTACATACTTCGTTAACAATCTGATTATGTGCTGGGTTAGTATCCCTGTCAAAAGCTTTACATGATGGCATTTCAATTTTAAACATGAGCATACCTTGTTCCTTGTGAATGACACCATATTAAACGTCGTTGGGGGTAGTTCCTAGGAAGGTAACTGTTGTGACAGGACTCCACACTTCAGTACAAACATTTTCGTCATTTATTTTCAGGATCTGAATTGACAACTGATACTGGTGCAAACGTCTATACTTCACGTCTCTTTATGCATAGTGATCGGGTCTCAATAAGGCATAAACAAAGCTTAGCTTAGTTAGCAATGGCTATAGGTGTTGGGTTTGAATCCAGGACCAGAACGACAACGTTGGTCATGTCATTAAAAGTTCAAATTTGTGTACACGTAACTGTTGATGTGTTTGCCGTTAATCGCGTTTTTTTTACTGGTTCGTCCAATATCCAGTTTCCAGAGCCACTCGCCGATGAGCGACGTTCAGCACGTGGATGGAAAACCTTTTCGAGAGCGAAAAACTTCTTTCCAATTGCCGTACAGCTTTGTAACTCCATATATTGCCTCAAGTATTTAATTTTGACTAAGGATTACTATATGGTATGTGTAAAATAATCCGTTTTCTCAGAACTTTTGGAATGTCACTTGTTGTAATTAAGGTTAGTTTATAAGTGCTATGGGGTGTCTCATCGCTAAGAACGTGTTTTCTAATATGTTTTGTATGACGATATTAGTTGACGCTTAGACTGACTGTTATAAAGACCTTCGGTCTCTAGTAGTCTGTTGCAGTAACCAATGTGTGTAGTCAAACGACTGTATCCCACAGGGTTTTGGTGTTTAGAGGACCTGCTACACAGCTACGTTATGTTGGTTGTATTCTGCAGTGACCCACTTTTTTTGCTGTCAAGTGTACATATAGAATTACTTGCTACTCGGTATTCGACATATCTGGTGTACTATCAAGGATGATGGAAAAATACTTAGCCTCAGGAATTGTCTTAAATACCTCGATTCTGACGTGTCCACCAAGTAGTTTCATAAATTCATTTTGGCCTTGCGGAGAAAGATAAGAGATAACATAACCGTTTGTTTGTTTAACTGGAAGATGATGAATCGCAGCTGGATCATATTTAGCAAGTAGCATGAGAGTTTCAAGGAAATTTCCACAGGTATCTCTCCCACAAATATCTTCTGAGTGTCAACGTAAGTATAAGGATTGTCTGGGTAAATACAATACACAATCAAGAATTCTTGTTAATACAGCTTTCTGCGTCTCAAATGACTTATGTTGTTCCAACTGAACAGTAGCATCGATTCTTTCAAATTTCCCTACTCGCATTTCAAGCTATTTCCACTTCTCAAATATGATGACAACTTTTTTCATGGTCTGATACTCTGGGGTTAGGATTTGCCCTTCTCAAATCATGTGGCTCTACGAAAGAACGTCTCCCTTTATTTTCTTAAACATGTGTACCACATTTCACCAAAGAATACACCAAACCATATCCTTGAAACTATCTCACCAGTTTCTTTGTTTTCTCATGTTCAGAACCAGAACACCTTGAACGACTACAGGTAAGACATTCATATTCTCAGGACATGTACATGAGTAAGCTCGGCAGAAAGGATTAGCGTTTGAACCACGTAGGCTCGCGGGTACAAGGGCAACTTCGATATCGCGGGGCAACACCAACTAATGGTAAAATGTGGCGGCGGCTCTCGTTTTTGCTTTAAACCGATGGTAATGGATCAGTGTGACTTGAGCAGACATGCAGGATGCTTCACAGTCGTATGCGCGAACCGTACCGTCAAACCAGTGAGTTTGAAAGACGGCGCATTATCGACATGAGAGACTGTGATGCATCCATTCGGGAAGTGGCTACTCGTGTGGGGCGAAGTGTTCCGGCAGTGCAACGGTTGTGCGCAGAATGGCAGCCCGTGGAACACGAGGAGATGGGTCAGGTCGCACCACCCAGACCTTTCCCCCCCTCCCCCCCTCCACCCCTCCCCCCTCCCCCCCTCCCCCCGATAAAAGATCTTCTGAAAGGCACTGCAAGACAGATCTGCGTCCTCCTTGGCTCTGGCGCAGCAGTGGAACAGTGTAACACATCGTACACTATCAGTGGTGAAGATCCGTCGAAACTTATCACAGTATGAGCTACGTGCGAGTAGTCCACTACTCCGCCTCCCTTTGACGAATACGTACAAACATGATAGTCTGCAATGGTGTATGGAATGACGGCGCTGGGCGCAGACATGGCATCAGATAGTGTTTTAGGACGAATCCAGGTTCTGTTTGTTGGATAATGATGGTCGCATTGTGATTCGCCACAGACAAGGCGAGCGGCATCACAGTGACTGCATTTGCAAGAGACACGCAGCGCCAACTCAAGTCCTTATAATGTGGGGTGGCTACAACCACAAATCACAGCTGGTGTGTGTCCAGGGCACTATGAGAAGTGTGACCTACGTGAATGACATAATGCGACCCGTAGCCACACCTTTTCCGCACAACGCCCCAGACCGAGGCCCACGAGAAAGACAGGCCGCGGCCCGTACGTCACCAAGGTAGTCCTGAACTCGCTCGCTCGCTCAGCTCAGTAGACAAAATGCGTTTCAAAACCTGTTAACTCGCAGCTGGGCGTAGAAGTACTAACGAGAATTGCATCTTCCACTGGAATCTGCTATTATGAAGCCTCACTGATTAACAGTACTACAGCAAAATTTAATTTAAGATCAGTACTCGATATAAATAGTATAACGGCTTGTTTATAGCATTTAGTCTCTTCTGTTTAACGGTACTCATTACATGCTGGAAGTGGTGCCTTATACAACTGATAATCATTTCAGCATGATTTAATTTTATTGTACATTACAGCAGTAACAAATTATAAGCAGGCCCATGGACTTCCCATCATTATAGGACCAAAAACAGTAAGATTCCATAATAGCGAATTCCAATAGGAGATTCAGTACGGACACGCCTAGTTACGAGTTAACACGTGTACAAACTTAGTTAGTCTGCTGATTTGAGCGAGCAAGCAAGCGCAGGACTACCTTCGTGACGTACGAGCCGCGGCCTGTCTTTCTCGTAGGCCTCTCCCAGACGCTATTTTTCAGCAAGACAATGCACGGCCACATGGCCTATAGGAATAGCTGACTTGGTGCTAGAAAAAGATGTAGACAGGAAAAAAATATCGGGCACAGAAAAGACTAGAATACCTAAAACGAAACGCAAGACGTCTTGGGTGTAGCTGTTTAACAGCGGCGAAGAATGTAGAAGGAGAAAGACGAAGAGGAGAATGGCATAAAACCCAGATAGAGATTGACGATAAAGAAGGAAACGGGAAACCACTAGGATTTCGTCTAGGATAGCAATATGGAATTGGAGTATCACATCTACGTATAAGGTGATACCCCGTTATAATGCTCTTGCTGGAGACTGCACCTGTATTTGACTGGGAAGAATGAAAGTCTTACTATTATGAATAATTATTTGCCGTTTTGCTTTATTATTAATCTCAGAGTCACATTGCTGCAGACTGGAATCCATTCACAATTTTTTCTATCCTTCACTGTGAATGTACAGATGTCTGTATCTTGCACCCCTAGCAACGACAGTATGTTTCCTCGCTTCGCTGGAGAAAGAATTTGTGTCTCCAAAGTGAATTACAAACTACACGGCCAAAAATCGATTACTGTGTCTGCGTGATCTACGTGCCTCTTGTCGCCGCTGTACTGTTTGCTTCCGTGGAATGCTCACAGCGGAGAACACACGGTTGGTTGGTTGGTTGGTTTGGGGAAGGAGACCAGACAGCGAGGTCATCGGTCTCATCGAATTAGGGAAGGATGGGGAAGGAAGTCGGCCGTGCCCTTTGAAAGGAACCATCCCGGCATTTGCCTGGAGCGATTTAGGGAAATCACGGAAAACCTAAATTAGGATGGCCGGACGCGGGATTGAACCGTCGTCCTCCTGAATGCGAGTCCAGTGTCTAACCACTGCGCCACCTCGCTCGGTAGAACACACGGTAGTGAATACTTCAGCCACAAATGTTTCAAGAATGTCAATTAATCATCTGCCCTTTCCTCCCTCATTACAGATTTTCCTGATGAATAATTAAATTTATCAAGTCATCTTGCTGATGTAACGAATCATATACATTTTTTACAACTACAATGGTTTTATTTTAAACAAAAACCTTTTCGCGCTAGAGTCGTTATTCATCATTCTACTCGCAATGGGAAAACTTTGTTCTGCCTCACATTGAAATTGGCAGTCAGTATCTGGCATACAAAGAACATGTCGTGCAAATATTCACACTGACCATTAGCCGTTCGCAACCAAAAACGTTACTTTCGAGGTCGCAACTTTTACTTGTAAAGCGAAAAATAAACAATGCAATCACGACAGTCAAATCTCTTCGAGGTACAGAGAAACCTGGTCAAGTACACTGTTGTTGTTGTGGTCTTCAGTCCTGAGACTGGTTTGATGCAGCTCTCCATGCTACTCTGTCCTGTGCAAGCTTCTTCATCTCCCAGTACTTACTGCAACCTACATCCTTCTGAATCTGCTTGGTGTATTCATCTCTTGGTCTCCCTCTACGATTTTTACCCTCCATGCTGCCCTCCAATGCTAAATTTGTGATCCCTTAATGCCTCAGAACATGTTCTAGCAACCGGTCCCTTCTTCTTGACAAGTTGTGCCACAAACTCCTCTTTTCCAAAATTCTATTCAATACCTCCTCATTAGTTATGTGATCTACCCATCTTATTTTCAGCATTATTCTGTAGCACCATATTTCGAAAACTACTATATTCTTCTTGTCCAAACTATTTATTGTCCATGTTTCACTTCCATACATGGCTACACTCCATACAAATACTTACAGAAAAGACTTCCTTACACTTAAATCTATACTCGATGTTAACAAATTTCTCTTCTTCAGAAACGCTTTCCTTGCTACACCAAGAAGAAATGCAGATGATAACCGGATAGTCATTGGACAAATATATTATACTAGAACTGACATGTGATTACATTTTCACGCAATTAGGGTGCATAGATCCGGAGAAATCAGTACCCAGAACAACCACCTCTGGCCGTAATAACGGCCTTGATTCGCCTGGGCATTGAGTCAAACTGAGCTTGGATGGCGTGTACAGGTACAGCTGCCCATGCAGCTTCAACACGATACTAAGTTCATCAAGACTAGTGACTGGTGTATTGTCACGAGCCAGTTGCTCGGCCACCATTGACCAGACGTTTTCAATTGATGAGAGATCTGGAGAACGTGGTGGCCATGGCAGCAGTCGAACATTTTCTATGTCCAGAAAGGCCCGTACAGGACCTGCAACATGCGGTCGTGCATTATCCTGCTGAAATGTAGGGTTTCGCAGGGATCGAATGAAGGGTAGAGCCACGGGTTGTAACACATCTGAAATGTAACGTCCACTGTTCAAAGTGCTGTCAATGCGAACAAGAGGTGACCGAGACGTGTAACCAATGGCACCCCATACCATCACGCCGGGTGATACGCCAGTATGGCGATGACGAATACACGCTTCCAATGTGCGTTCACCGCGATGTCGCCAAACACGGATGCGACCATCATGATGCTGTAAACAGAACCTGGATTCATCCGAAAAAAATGACGTTTTGCCGTTCGCGCACCCAGCTCCGTCGTTGTGTACACCATCGTAGGCGCTCCTGTCTCTGATGCAGCGTCAAGGGTAACCGCAGCCATGGTCTCGGAGCTGACAGTCCATGCTGCTGCAAACGTCGTCGAACTGTTCGTGCAGATGGTTGTTGTCTTGCAAACGTCCTCATCTGTCGACTCAGGGATTGAGACGTGGCAGCACGATCCGTTACAGCCATGCGGACAAGATGCCTGTCATCTCGGCTACTAGTGATACGAGGCCGTTGGGATCCAGCACGGCGTTCCGCATTACCCTCCTGAACCCATCGATTCCATATTCTATTAACAGTCATTGGATCTCGACCAACGCGAGCAGCAATGTCGCGATACGATAAACCGCAATCGCGATAGGCTACAATCCGACCTTTATCAAAGTCGGAAACGTGATGGTACGCATTTCTCGTCCTTACACGAGGCATCACAACAACGTTTCACCAGGTAACGCCGGTCAACTGCTGTTTGTGTATGAGACATTGGTTGGAAACTTTCCTCATGTCAGAACATTGTAGGTGTCGCCACCGGCGCCAACCGTGTGTGAATGCTCTGAAAAGCTAATCATTTGCACATCACAGCATCTTCTTCCTGTCGGTTAAATTTCGCGTCTATAGCACTTCATCTTTGTGGTGTAGCAATTGCAATGGCCAGTAGTGTAATTTACTGCCTCCTTGAAACTATTCATTGTAACGGATTATTCTTTATCTGCTTTTAAGAACTATACCGTGGATGATAAATTATAAACTTACAGCCTCTAACAGGCCCCCTTCTTGTGCACAACAAGGTTCAGGCAATAGTGCTTGTTCCATCTCCATTTTTCACTGCCACCTCCTTCCTGGTCTTCGTACGTCGCTTCTTCCTCTCGACTGATAAAGCGTAGCAGGATCTTTATAGCTGATATTTCCATAAAGTTTTATTTTCTTCCATCTTTTCATTTTTATTACAAATATCCAGTTGATTTCTAATATCTGCGTTTTTTATGTGGTCGTCTTTGGTGATACCTCTAATTTTCCCGTGAAATCTTATTTCTGCTGCTTTTGCCTTACTATCATCGCTTTTTTAAGGATCCATGACGCACTTCGGTATAGCAATACAGGTATAGTCTTTGTATTATAAAATTCTTATATTATTGCTTGCTGTATTTAGTTTTGGAATGTTTTATCATTCTACATACTAACTGGTATTTGTTAACCTTATCTTACATATCACTGTCAGTATTACAGCTTATACCATACGCGAAAGAAATAAAACTTGTGTGAACTGCGGAAATGGGGTATTATCTACCATTATTTTTCCGTGGCTGAGGTATTTACCATGATGAATATGATTTTTGCGTTCGTCGTTATTTTCCCTCTGCTCTATCTGATGTAGGTTATACATTACTTGTAAACTCGTATTCGCTTACATCCAGAATTGTAAAAATTCAAATGGCTCTGAGCACTATGGGACTTAACATCTGTGGTCATCAGTCCCCTAGAACTTAGAACTACTTAAACCTAACTAACCTAAGGACATCACACATATCCATGCCCGAGGCAGGATTCGAACCTGCGACCGTAGCGGTCACGCGGTTCCAGACTGAAGTGCCTAGAATCGCACGGACACACCGGCCGGCCCAGAATTGTTAGGTTCTGCATGCATAAGGATATTTATAAACATATTTCTTGTAACGTGTCTACCCGGATTTACTTCCTGTCTCCAGTTCTTAAGCACATCATCTGCCTACACATTAAGAAAGGTTGGTGAGGGGTTACAGCGCTGGATAAGACTATTATTACTGTTTTTTTTTTATTGCCCACTTATATTATTTTCGTGTCCTTCTATAAGCTTTTTACAGATTCAGTAAGATGTATGTGATATCAAGTTTTATTCATTATGTCCCACAGTTTCTTTGCATTCACAGTGTCAAAAACGTTTTAGAAGTAAATAAAAGGTTTGTGTCTCTATACGGACTTCTCGAGTCCCTAAAATTACTTTTATGGTAAATATATTTTCTCTTTATGAACGACCATCCCACAATCCACTTTTTTCTTCTAGTAGGAGAATCTCTGTTATGATTTTTACATGATTGTTAATTATTTTTGCAAATATTTAGTAAGCTAAATTCAGGAGACTGAGTCCTCTGATTGTCGCATTTGTTTCTTTGATCTGTTTTAAAAATTTATACCACTTCCGAAATTTTTCAAGATATTACACCTGCGTCAACATTCAATAAATATGGTATAATTTAATATCACAAAAGGGACTGACATTCCTTTAGGCCCGATATTGACACCATCTGGTCCATAGGCTTTCCTGTTTTCCATACTTTGTGAGCTACTTGCAGTCTTCTATTGTGATTGAATCCACATTTACATAATGTGTTTTCCTATTTCTTCAATTCTGAACCTTCTATTTGCCACAGTTTTTTTTATAAAATTCTTCCCCTTCTTATTTCTGCTGATTAATAATCACATTTCGTTCTGCAGTATATCTCTCCCTGAGGTATTTAATTGTTCCATTAGTTTATACACAGAAATGTGTACATGGAACCGACAAAACGTAACGAATGTGAAATCCGTGATGAAAGCACAAAAAGGGCGCAGATATATCGAGTGAATAATAGGCAAAACACTGTGTTCATTTCAATTTCCGCCGAAATTTTGAACATGACTGATCAAATTTTGCAATTCATACTAGATCTGTATATTACTAGCTGGTGCCAAGACTCAAATTGTTTAGTAATAATTCATAACACAAAAACGAATGCAATTGTGGGTTGCTTATTTAACATAATCATCTTTCCATATCACCATGAACGGAGCGATGCACTCAATCTGGGTTCGCCGCCATGATATAGAAAAAACAGAGCACATTATTGTTAGCGTACTGCAGAAGGCATCACTTCAGGCATAGAGAAGGCACACCTTCAACAGGAAGAAAATGGGATTCAGTATTTAAGAATAGACATTACACGTCGCCGATCTTTTTATTAATATTACTGTGCGTGACGAGTCATTTTTCTTTCACATTTCAGATTCATATGCAGGTATTATTTCATACTGCGCCTTTACTATTGTATTTCTTTCTTTAAAAATATACAGTTGTGAATTAGTAATTCGTACCAAAAACCTTTTACGTATCACATAAACAGAAATGTTTCTATGGAATAGAAAGAATGGTCAAGGAGAAGATTTTCTAATTTATTTTCGGATTTAACTTTTCTGTGTTTCAGGCATTTAAAGTCATGTGGTAAAGTGCTCAAAATTGTGCATCCCTTTTTAGCTAAAGACGATCTTAATGTGGATTATTTAATGTTTTTTCCTTCTGGTTCTGTAGTTATACACATCACTGTTATTCTTGAACTTAGTGATTTATTTACAGTGAATTTCACTAGAGAATAAATATGGCATGATGTGGCAGTCAAAATCCCTAACTACTTAACCAGATAACTACAGGATGATTGTGGGTGAGTAGCAAATATTATTCTTATAGGATGTTATTTGAGTAATGAAAACTCTCTTTCTTTAAGATGAGGTACAACAGAAGATTATTCCATATGACAGTGATTCAAACTGCAAATGTGGTTGAAATGAATTGTCTTAGGAGTTCAAAAATGAAGGCTCCAGATAAGAATAAGATAAGCCCACTTTTATAAATGTTACAGAATGAATATTAATGTTTAAATCTTTTCTTCATCTTATAGATGTTTAACAATATAAACATATTGTATACAAAATTAAAAACCTTGAGTAACATTCTATAATTATATAATAATATTATTACATGTTTATTCAAACTTTCGATGCTACATGTTAAGAAGTTGAGTAAGTGTAACTTGTTCAATGAAAGAAGGAGCTGAGTTCGTGAATTCATGGTTGTATAAACATTGCGTATTCCTTTATTATCTGAAGTAAGACTCAAACCATATTTAAAAGCGGTTCAAGATTGTCTGTTCTGACTGAGAGAACTGCAAGCAACAAGAAGACTGTCATAATATTCTTGTGCTTCTGATCGACAGAAATTTTTCAAATTTCTCATGAAAGGTGGGTAGTTGGTTTGAAAATATAAATTAGAAAATTTTATAATTTGAAACAATAGCATAGAAAAAATGAACAAGATTTGGAGATTATCTTACAGTCTGACCAGTATAAGAAAACTCAGGCAAATCAAACTCTAGGCTTTCAAGTGAATGAGCCGATTTCAGAGCAACAGTCTCCCATGCACCATTATAAGTCGTTATGAATTTTACAAGACTTGGATGAGCTCTGCCCATGACGAGTTCTTTAACTGGACATGTAGGGAAAGCACACTTTTGCTTGTACAAGGGCTTCAGGTATGCTGTACATTGGCGAAAAGTTCCAGATTTGGCTTCAACAACATTAAAAGGTTAAAGCTTTGATCGACCTGCCTTGAACACCTCTGTCCAATATTTGGGATCTTCTGTATCATCTTTGTTCTTTTTAAGTCCCATGTTTCTATCACATTCCAAATAAGAATGTTCTCTTATTGGAAACGATACTTTTACAGTGTCAAATATTTTCTCTGTTGTAACTAAAAATGGCTCTGAGCACTATGCGACTTAACTTCTGAGGTCATCAGTCGCCTAGAACTTAGAACTAATTAAACCTAACTAACCTAAGGACATCACACACATCCATGCCCGAGGCAGGATTCGAACCTGCGACCGTAGCGGTCGCTCGGTTTCAGACTGTAGCGCCTAGAACCGCACGGCCACTTCGGCCGGCTGTTGTAACTAAATTGGGCAAAAATCGAATAAGTGTGTGGTTCTTATTTTGGCCAGAACATGTATTACAAAATATATCCAGATATTTCACGGCCATGCCAAGGTAATTGTAATGAAATGTCTGAATCATTGAGAAGACTTCATCACTACGTTTTTTGGCCACACATTCAGGGTACAGGAAAAATATGCTCCCTGTATTTGATAAACAGTGTATGTTGAAATTATTCACAAATAATTGCTGTTTATAGTACCCAATGTTAGCTGTAACATTAGGCAGAGGCAGATTCTTTCCGAAATCCATGCATATGGCTTCCTTTTCCATGGTCTCCCTGCCGCCGTTGGATAAGCAGCTGCAGCAGCAAGTCGTATACTCCTAGCTCACTCATTTCTTACATAGTTTAATTCTTAATTTCTTTGCGTGTTTTTGGTACTTGCATTGTTTGATACATAAATTTCGGGCGTATTATAGTATTTGAGAGTTGTAGCATCGCGTTTTAGTACCTGAATAGTGTAAATTCGTGTAGTCGTTTGTCTTTTGTTTTTGTTTTGAACGGCCAGTGTCGGTTGGTCAGTCAGTGTGCTCCCTGCCGCCGTTGGATAAGCAGCTGCAGCAGCAAGTCGTATACTCCTAGCTCACTCATTTCTTACATAGTTTAATTCTTAATTTCTTTGAGTGTTTTTGGTACTTGCATTGTTTGATACATAAATTTCGGGCGTATTATAGTATATGCGAGTTGTAGCATCGCGTTTTAGTACCTGAATAGTGTAAAATCGCGTAGTCTCCTTCCGCTGCCGAGCAGTGTGTCAGCAGTGCGTTAGTAGCAGCATTACTGCATTTACTAGGCAATCTTGTATTTTAATAACCGTTTAAATTTTGTCGATTTGTTTGCGCTCTCTGTAGATTAGTTCAGACGTTCTTTGCAAAACAGTTTTTAGCATGGATAGGGACTGCAGCTGCTGTGTTCGGATGCAGGCTGAGTTGGCATCCCTTCGCTCCCAGCTTCAGGCAGTGTTGGCTTCGGTCACACAGCTTGAGGCTGTTGCCAATGGGCATCACTGTGGGGGTCCGGATGGGGGTTTGTCGGGGACGGCCAGCTCGTCCCACGCATCCCCCGATCGGACTAAGACTGTGGTTGCCCGGGATACTGCCCGCATTGAGGCTTATCCCTCACCTGTGGTAGAGTGGGAGGTAGTCTCAAGGTGTGGCAGGGGGCGAAAGACATTCCGGAGGGCTGAACGGAAGGCCTCTCCAGTTTGTCTGACGAACCGGTTTCAGGTTCTGTCTCAGGCTGATACTGATCTTCGGCCTGACATGGCTGCTTGTCCTTTTCCAGAGGTTGCCCCTCAGTCTGCAAGATCCGGGCGGTCGCAGAGGGTGGGCTTACTGGTAGTTGGGAGCTCCAACGTCAGGCGCGTAATGGGGCCCCTTAGAGAAATGGCAGCAAGAGAGGGGAAGAAAACCAATGTGCACTCCGTGTGCATACCGGGGGGAGTCATTCCAGATGTGGAAAGGGTCCTTCCGGATGCCATGAAGGGTACAGGGTGCACCCATCTGCAGGTGGTCGCTCATGTCGGCACCAATGATGTGTGTCGCTATGGATCGGAGGAAATCCTCTCTGGCTTCCGACGGCTATCTGATTTGGTGAAGACTGCCAGTCTCGCTAGCGGGATGAAAGCAGAGCTCACCATCTGCAGCATCGTCGACAGGACTGACAGCGGACCTTTGGTACAGAGCCGAGTGGAGGGTCTGAATCAGAGGCTGAGACGGTTCTGCGACCATGTGGGCTGCAGATTCCTCGACTTGCGCCATAGGGTGGTGGGGTTTCGGGTTCCGCTGGATAGGTCAGGAGTCCACTACACGCAGCAAGCGGCTACACGGGTAGCAGGGGTTGTGTGGCGTGGACTGGGCGGTTTTTTAGGTTAGATGGCCTCGGGCAAGTACAGAAAGGGCAACAGCCTCAAAGGGTGCGGAGCAAAGTCAGGACATGCGGGGACCAAGCAGCAATCGGGATTGTAATTGTAAACTGTCGAAGCTGCGTTGGTAAAGTACCGGAACTTCAAGCGCTGATAGAAAGCACCGAAGCTGAAATCGTTATAGGTACAGAGAGCTGGCTTAAGCCAGAGATAAATTCTGCCGAAATTTTTACAGAGGTACAGACGGTGTTTAGGAAGGATAGATTGCATGCAACCGGTGGTGGAGTGTTTGTCGCTGTTAGTAGTAGTTTATCCTGTAGTGAAGTAGAAGTGGATAGTTCCTGTGAATTATTATGGGTGGAGGTTACACTCAACAACCGAGCTGGGTTAATAATTGGCTCCTTTTACCGACCTCCCGACTCAGCAGCGTTAGTGGCAGAACAACTGAGAGAAAATTTGGAATACATTTCGCATAAATTTCCTCAGCATGTTATAGTCTTAGGTGGAGATTTCAATTTACCAGATATAGGCTGGGACACTCAGATGTTTAGGACGGGTGGTAGGGACAGAGCATCGAGTGACATTATACTGAGTGCACTATCCGAAAATTACCTCGAGCAATTAAACAGAGAACCGACTCGTGGAGATAACATCTTGGACTTACTGATAACAAACAGACCAGAACTTTTCGACTGTGTAAGTGCAGAACAGGGAATCAGTGATCATAAGGCCGTTGTAGCATCCCTGAATATGGAAGTTAATAGGAATAAAAAAAAGGGAGGAAGGTTTATCTGTTTAGCAAGAGTAATAGAAGGCAGATTTCAGACCACCTAACAGATCAAAACGAAAATTTCTGTTCCGACACTGACAATGTTGAGTGTTTATGGAAAAAGTTCAAGGAAATCGTAAAATGCGTTTTAGACAGGTACGTGCCGAGTAAAACTGTGAGGGACGGGAAAAACCCACCGTGGTACAACAACAAAGTTAGGAAACTACTGCGAAAGCAAAGAGAGCTTCACTCCAAGTTTAAACGCAGCCAAAACCTCTCAGACAAACAGAAGCTAAGCGATGTCAAAGTTAGCGTAAGAAGGGCTATGCGAGAAGCGTTCAGTGAATTCGAAAGTAAAATTCTATGTACAGACTTGACAGAAAATCCTAGGAAGTTCTGGTCTTACGTTAAATCAGTAAGTGGCTCGAAACAGCATATCCAGACACTCCGGGATGATGATGGCATTGAAACAGAGGATGACACGCGTAAAGCTGAAATACTAAACACCTTTTTCCAAAGCTGTTTCACAGAGGAAGACCGCACTGCAGTTCCTTCTCTAAATCCTCGCACAAACGAAAAAATGGCTGACATCGAAATAAGTGTCCAAGGAATAGAAAAGCAACTGGAATCACTCAACAGAGGAAAGTCCACTGGACCTGACGGGATACCAATTCGATTCTACACAGAGTACGCGAAAGAACTTGCCCCCCTTCTAACAGCCGTGTACCGCAAGTCTCTAGAGGAACGGAGGGTTCCAAATGATTGGAAAAGAGCACAGGTAGTCCCAGTCTTCAAGAAGGGTCGTCGAGCAGATGCGCAAAACTATAGACCTATATCTCTGACGTCGATCTGTTGTAGAATTTTAGAACATGTTTTTTGCTCGAGTATCATGTCGTTTTTGGAAACCCAGAATCTACTATGTCGGAATCAACATGGATTCCGGAAACAGCGATCGTGTGAGACCCAACTCGCGTTATTTGTTCATGAGACCCAGAAAATATTAGATACAGGCTCCCAGGTAGATGCTATTTTTCTTGACTTCCGGAAGGCGTTCGATACAGTTCCGCACTGTCGCCTGATAAACAAAGTAAGAGCCTACGGAATATCAGACCAGCTGTGTGGCTGGATTGAAGATTTTTTAGCAAACAGAACACAGCATGTTGTTATCAATGGAGAGACGTCTACAGACGTTAAGGTAACCTCTGGCGTGCCACAGGGGAGTGTTATGGGACCATTGCTTTTCACAATATATATAAATGACCTAGTAGATAGTGTCGGAAGTTCCATGCGGCTTTTCGCGGATGATGCTGTAGTATACAGAGAAGTTGCAGCATTAGAAAATTGTAGCGAAATGCAGGAAGATCTGCAGCGGATAGGCACTTGGTGCAGGGAGTGGCAACTGCCCCTTAACATAGACAAATGTAATGTATTGCGAATACATAGAAAGAAGGATCCTTTATTGTATGATTATATGATAGCGGAACAAACACTGGTAGCAGTTACTTCTGTAAAATATCTGGGAGTATGCGTGCGGAACGATTTGAAGTGGAATGATCATATAAAATTAATTGTTGGTAAGGCGGGTACCAGGTTGAGATTCATTGGGAGAGTGCTTAGAAAATGTAGTCCAGCAACAAAGGAGGTGGCTTACAAAACACTCGTTCGACCTATACTTGAGTATTGCTCATCAGTGTGGGATCCGTACCAGATCGGGTTGACGGAGGAGATAGAGAAGATCCAAAGAAGAGCGGCGCGTTTCGTCACAGGGTTATTTGGTAACCGTGATAGCGTTACGGAGATGTTTAATAAACTCAAGTGGCAGACTCTGCAAGAGAGGCGCTCTGCATCGCGGTGTAGCTTGCTCGCCAGGTTTCGAGAGGATGCGTTTCTGGATGAGGTATCGAGTATATTGCTTCCCCCTACTTATACCTCCCGAGGAGATCACGAATGTAAAATTAGAGAGATTAGAGCGCGCACGGAGGCTTTCAGACAGTCGTTCTTCCCGCGAACCATACGCGACTGGAACAGGAAAGGGAGATAATGACAGTGGCACGTAAAGTGCCCTCCGCCACCCACCGTTGGGTGGCTTGCGGAGTATGAATGTAGATGTAGATGTAGATGTCTTTCGACTTTCCTTGTTAGCTTTCCTTGTTCCTCTCATAAAATGCGTTGGCTTGCAATTTGTGCTAATCATGTAAAGTTTTCAAATTCTTTAATTGACTCTCAATGTCTTTTACTTCTAATACTTCAGTGCACTTTTGTTTTTACAATTCCAGACAGTTCAATATGGCTGTATATTTGTGACAGGTACTACATGTATCTATATGGGTATATGCAAAGGAAATATTGAAGTTTGTATTAAATATGTGTCTATATGTTTCATAAGATGCCTTACCTGTTGGGTAGGCCTCTTTGAATAAACTGAACGTTTTACTTATACCTAGTTCCTCAGAGATGTTTACTTGTATGTTTTAACCCATAATGGCTATTTTTACTTTGAAAGCAGGCAATATGCTTCTTAATGGTATTAACTGTTACATCACTTAATTTCCACGGCTTGTTCCCGAGTTTCCTTCCCATATCAACATGGGCATTCTCAGTAGTTCGAAAATTAGACACTAAATATTGAATCTTAGTTTTTGATCATCCATGTATTGCCATAAATGCCTTACAACAGACTACATCTTCTTTCACCCCATCTTCTATTTGTCGTAGAAATCTTTACTTGTAGGCTGCATTGTTAAATCTCCTACACTATACTGGAGGTACAGTAATGAGACCACATAGGTAATTCTTCCGCAAATCTACACGTTCCATCAAATTGAATTCTTTTAAAATACTTTTTCTTGTCTATTCAGACACATTGTGAAACCACTGTTGCCAACCACGTCTCATGAGACACTAAATTAATCTTTTTATGTACATCAGATAAGGGCCCATGCTTTTTTCTTTTTTTCGTTAGTTGCTGATCTCCTTCCATACTTTCACTACAGGCATCACTTAATGGCTCACATTCAATATCCATACTTTCGCAAATTTGCAGACATTTTAGTGCACCATACAAAGACCTCCACAGAACAATTTAATGTACCAACAATGCACATAATAACATCAATGTTTGACAACAACTGTTTATTAGGACTGCACTCCATATCATTATATAAAGACCAGCATTTAATCGACAATGTCTTTTATTTCTGTATTTCATATAGACTGAGCTCTTTCTTTCCCTGTACTACATTTTTTCAAACCTCATTTAGAGTATAATTGAGCTTGTTTTTGCCTACTTATTACAGCAGGAAATATTGGGGCTGCTCCATTCTTACATATACTGGTGCAAACGCAAAAATGAAAAGATAGACTTAGATCCTTGTTTTCCTGGATCCTTTAGTGTGTTTTTTTTTTTCAGCATGAACCATGGACCTTGCCGTTGGTGGGGAGGCTTGCGTGCCTCAGCGATACAGATGGCCGTACCGTAGGTGCAACCACAATGGAGGGGTATCTGTTGAGAGGCCAGACAAACATGTGGTTCCTGAAGAGGGGCAGCAGCCTTTTCAGTAGTTGCAGGGGCAACAGTCTGGATGATTGACTGATCTGGCCTTGTAACATTAACCAAAACGGCCTTGCTGTGCTGGTACTGCGAACGGCTGAAAGCAAGGGGAAACTACAGCCGTAATTTTTCCCGAGGACATGCAGCTTTACTGTATGATTAAATGATGATGGCGTCCTCTTGGGTAAAATATTCCGGAGGTAAAATAGTCCCCCATTCGGATCTCCGGGCGGGGACTGCTCAAGAGGACGTCGTTATCAGGAGAAAGAAAACTGGCATTCTACGGATCGAAGCGTGGAATGTCAGATTCCTTAATCGGGCAGGTAGGTTAGAAAATTTGAAAAGGGAAATGGATAGGTTAAAGTTAGATATATTGGGAATTAGTGAAGTTCGGTGGCAGGAGGAACAAGACTTTTGGTCAGGTGATTACAGGGTTATAAATACAAAATCAAATAGGGGTAATGCAAGAGTAGGTTTAATAATGAATAAAAAAATAGGAGTGCGGGTTAGCTACTACAAACAGCATAGTGAACGCATTATTGTGGCCAAGATAGACACAAAGCCCATGCCTACTACAGTAGTACAAGTTTATATGCCAACTAGCTCTGCAGATGATGAAGAAATTGATGAAATGAGATAAAAGAAATTATTCAGGTAGTGAAGGGAGACGAAAATTTAATAGTCATGGGTGACTGGAATTCGTCAGTAGGAAAAGGGAGAGAAGGAAACATAGTAGGTGAATATGGATTGGGGGGAAGAAATGAAAGAGGAAGCCGCCTTGTAGAATTTTGCACAGAGCATAACTTAATCATAGCTAACACTTGGTTCAAGAATCATAAAAGAAGGTTGTATACCTGGAAGAATCCTGGAGATACTAAAAGGTATCAGATAGATTATGTAATGGTAAGACAGAGATTTAGGAACCAGGTTTTAAATTGTAAGACATTTCCAGGGGAAGATGTGGATTCTATTGGTTATTAACTGCAGATTGAAACTGAAGAAACTGCAAAAAGGTGGGAATTTAAGGAGATGGGACCTGGATAAACTGAAAAAAACCAGAGGTTGTAGAGAGTTTCAGGAAGAGCACAAGGGAACAATTGACAGGAATGGGGGAAAGAAATACAATAGAAGAAGAATGGGTAGCTCTGAGGGATGAAGTAGTGAAGGTAGCAGACGATCAAGTAGGTAAAAAGACGAGGGCTAATAGAAATCCTTGGGTAACAGGAGAAATATTGAATTTAATTGATGAAAGGAGAAAACGCAGTAAATGAAGCAGGCAAAAAGGAATACAAACGTCTCAAAAATGAGATCGACAGGATGTGCAAAATGGCTAAGCAGGGATGGCTAGAGGACAAATGTAAGGATGTAGAGGCTTGTCTCACTAGGGGTAAGATAGATACTGCCTACAGGAAAATTAAAGAGACCTTTGGAGATAAGAGAACCACTTGTATGAATATCAAGAGCTCAGATGGCAACCCAGTTCTAAGCAAAGAAGGGAAGGCAGAAAGGTGGAAGGAGTATATAGAGGGTTTATACAAGGGCGATGTACTTGAGGACAGTATTATGGAAATGGAAGAGGATGTAGATGAAGATGAAATGGGAGATAAGATACTGCGTGAAGAGTTTGACAGAGCACTGAAAGACCTGAGTCGAAACAAGGCCCCGGGAGTAGACAACATTCCATTAGAACTATTGATGGCCTTGGGAGAGCCAGTCATGACAAAACTCTACCATCTGGTGAGCAAGATGTATGAGACAGGCGAAATACCCACAGACTTCAAGAAGAATATAATAATTCCAATCCCAAAGAAAGCAGGTGTTGACAGATGTGAAAATTACCGAACTATCAGTTTAATAAGTCAGAGCTGCAAAATACTAACGTGAATTCTTTACAGACGAATGGAAAAACTGGTAGAAGCGGACCTCGGGGAAGATCAGTTTGGATTCCATATAAATGTTGGAACACGTGAGGCAATACTAACCTTACGACTTATCTTAGAAGAAAGATTAAGAAAAGGCAAACCTACGTTTCTAGCATTTGTAGACTTAGAGAAAGCTTTTGACAACGTTAACTGGAATACTCTCTTTCAAATTCTGAAGGTGGCAGGGGTAAAATACAGGGAGCGAAAGGCTATTTACAATTTGTACAGAAACCAGATGGCAGTTATAAGAGTCGAGGGGCATGAAAGGGAAGCAGTGGTTGGGAAAGGAGTGAGACAGGGTTGTAGCCTCTCCCCGATGTTATTCAATCTGTATATTGAGCAAGCAGTAAAGGAAACAAAAGAAACATTCGGAGTAGGTATTAAAATTCATGGAGAAGAAGTAAAAACTTTGAGGTTCGCCGATGACATTGTAATTCTGTCAGAGACAGCAAAGGACTTGGAAGAGCAGTTGAACGGAATGGATAGTGTCTTGAAAGGAGGATATAAGATGAACATCAACAAAAGCAAAACGAGGATAATGGAATGTAGTCAAATTAAATCGGGTGATGGTGAGAGGATTAGATTAGGAAATGAGGCACTTAAAGTAGTAAAGGAGTTTTGCTATTTAGGGAGTAAAATAACTGATGATGGTCGAAGTAGGGAGGATATAAAATGTAGACTGGCAATGGCAAGGAAATCGTTTCTGAAGAAGAGAAATTTGTTAACATCGAATATAGATTTAAGTGTCAGGAAGTCGTTTCTGAAAGTATTTGTATGGAGTGTAGCCATGTATGGAAGTGAAACATGGACGATAACCAGTTTGGACAAGAAGAGAATAGAAGCTTTCGAAATGTGATGCTACAGAAGAATGCTGAAGATAAAGTGGGTAGATCACGTAACTAATGAGGAGGTATTGAATAGGATTGGGGAGAAGAGAAGTTTGTGGCACAACTTGACTAGAAGAAGGGATCGGTTGGTAGGACATGTTTTGAGGCATCAAGGGATCACAAATTTAGCATTGGAGGGCAGCGTGGAGGGTAAAAATCGTAGAGGGAGACCAAGAGATGAATACACTAAACAGATTCAGAAGGATGTAGGTTGCAGTAGGTACTGGGAGATGAAGAAGCTTGCACAGGATAGAGTAGCATGGAGAGCTGCATCAAACCAGTCTCAGGACTGAAGACCACAACGACAACAAGCTCTCACCAATATGAACACATAAAATTTTTGAATTTTCCGCCAAGGTTATTATTTCGACATCATATGCTACATTTATTACTGGTGCAGTACCTCTAGATATCCAGAACGCAATAAGTTGTACCTTTTAGGAACTGACAGTGACGCCATTTGTAAAACAAAAAACAATAATACAGTGCTTTCAAAATGTTATTTTCCATATCTTCTGTTGCTGTGTGTATGTTTGGATTAGTACAAAAACAATTAATTCTAGTTGCTGTATAATAGAGGGAGGGTCGTTTACATATATGGGAGACAATAGTAAACATAAGATTAAACCTTGTGGAACACCACATCGATGGAAGACAATGAAAACCTTGTAACCTAACTCCATCTGTCATAAGTCCAATAAGCAGCAATTCCATAATCAAACAGCGATTTGAAAGTGCAACGATTTCACTAATCAGTCAATAACTAGGCTTCTAGTATACAGTCACACATGTAACAACTTTCTGTGTCACTTTATATTTTTTCTTTAGGAACCGTTTTTGCTGCCTGGAAAATTTAACAGAATAGAGTTCCGAGATTTTCATTGCCTGCCATCGATACTTAGTTTATATCCATCAGAAGAATTTCTCTTGCTCACATTGATTGCATTATTAGGTACATTTTGTATTCCTTTATACATTCGCTCACTATATTATCAGTTCTGTAAGCCTCAGTTAACCTATGGCGATATTGTAATTAACAGAGTCAAAGGCGTTTCAGAAAGTCATAATGTTCAATGATAAAATATACTTCAGGAACAAACAACAAACTGATACATTGCTTTGTATGAGTTTGTTAATTACCACTTTAAAGTTATTTCGACTCAACTTAATTTGTTAAAGGTGTTTGCAGTATATTGTGCTAAAAATGTTTTGGTTGGACCTCATGAGGACCAGATGAAATAACTTATATCTTCTTTCTTTTTTCCTTTATTTCTCCTCAGTAGGTTATCATTCTTTTCCTACATTGTTCTCGTTTTTATTCTGTCCCCATTGCATCTGTCATTTTCTATGTGTTCTTCTGGACATCCTTGAAACGTTTTACTTTTGTTCTGAACTTTTCTTCTTCTCCTGTCCCTCCTTGTGGCCCCCCCCTCCCCCCCCCCCCCCGCCCCAAGTCCGCTTTCACTTCTTTGATCCAAATCGTTGATGTTCTAGGTTTCTGTCAAAAACGTCAAAAACCCTTTTTGTTGTTCTTTTTTCATCTAGCATTTTTAGGTGTCCATAGAATGCAACTGTTCCTCATTGTGTCTAACATTCGTTCTATTTTCGTAAACTACTTCATTACTTCCTAATTTTCTTTTCCCATTGTCATATTTTGGTCCCAAGATTTTACTGACTACTTTCCTTTCCTTCTTTTCTGTTTCATCTAACTGTTTCGCTGAACCTAACGAAAGGCATTCTGAAGCACAAAGATTGCCTGGTCTATTGACTGTGCTGTTATATTTATGGATACAGATTGCTTATTATACAAGATTTGGTTTATTGAAGAGCGACTTCTATTTTGCTTGCCCTTGCTAAGTTAGCTTCTTCGACCAAAAGCATTTGGTTGCATAAATTCACCTATATATTAAAATTCTGTAGCCTGTTTTCAGTTGTCCACAATCAGTTTCCATCTATTTTTGTTCTTCTTTCGTGTATTTCATACATTGTATTTTTTAGGAGATGCGCATAGGCATGCTTTTCGAGCTGTCTCTTGTAGGAGATTTGTCTGTATTATTGCAGCTTCTGTAGATTCAACTTGTAAGGTGGCAAGGTCGTTTGCAAGAGCCGAACAATCAGTTCTGAAACTATAACCTTTTCTCCCAATTGTGATTTTTTAAAATTCCGTCTACTTATATTGTTTTTGTCCATTCCATGCTTACGTTTTGTAATAAACAATTGAACAGCAGAGGGTACATTCTATCTCCTCATCTTACACTAGCATCGATCTCAAAAACGTTGAGGATTTCACCTAAGATTTTAATCCTGGATTTTGTTTTTGTTAGTGTGTCTTTTAAGATTGCCACTCATTTGTCAGTTCAAAACTCTTTTAAGGTGTTAAATAATATATTCCTATCCATCTAAACATAGGCTACTTTGGAGTATTCAAATGTTACATAAATGATTTTAGGGCTCTCATTCTTCTATACCAATATATAAATTTGAGATTTAAAATTTGTTCCATACAGGATCGTGCTTTTATAAACCCTTCTTGGCACTCTCCTACTTGCTGATTGAGTGGGCTTTAGAGCCTGTCTTGTAATGAAAACAATTCTTTTCAGACAAATGTCAGTAGCATCGACATACGAGGAGAAAGGCATGATACACACTGTGCTGGCTTTAGCACATTTATTCACTACCGGTTCCGATCATGGACCGTCTTCACAGTGGAAAAGTTTCTATTGTAACGACTTCACATGACATACATGCTATTTAACCAGGAAAGCATAAGCCATTTCTGACTGGTTCCGATTAAATAAGCAGAAAACTACGTTGAAAACATGAAAACCTGTAAGAGCAGTAAGTGCACAACACCATTGCTCAGGCACATAACCTCTTTTTATTACAGCATTAAGAGCCAATTTTCTCACGTTTTGAAGCCAGCAGTTGCAAATACTATCCTGGTTAAATAGCATTTATGCCATTTGAAGTTGTTACAATTGACATTTTTTCGACTGTGAAGATGGTGACACGATCGAAACCGGTAGTGAATAAGACAGCACAGAGCGTATCATACATTCCTCCAAGCGCTTTTTAATGCTTTTGAAAGAATTTTTTAAGACATTGGAAGGGTGGAAATTTCTCTATAGTTCTTGGGGTAAGTTTTACCTTCTTTTTGATGAATTAACGCTGTTTTCCCATTTTCTGGTATCGATTGTGTTTCCAGACTTCTTAACGACCTTATGTAGCTTCGTAACTGTTTCAGAATCTGCAATTTTCCACATTTCACCAGTTAAAGAGTCTTCCCCTAGTGCTTTATCTTTAAATGTATGCGTTATTTGACAAGAGTGCTTTCTCCTCGAGTGGTATCGAACACAGGATAATGTTTTAACCCGAGCGATGGCCTTTTGTTCGGCACAGGCACAGAGCAAGTTCCTGCAGAAGCTCTCAGGAGAGCTGCGGCCGGTCCCCCGTCTGCGCCTGCCCATTGTCCACTGCAACTCTGGCGAACAATACACGTCGCAGCTCGAATCTAGGATAAAATCTCCGAAAACGAACCTCCTAACAAATTATGAAAAACCTACAATACCACGTTGCTTTTGATCTCTCTAATAGTCTTCGGAACAGGAAGAGGAATAATCGACGTCAAGAGCAACCCTATAACGGCCACACGACAATTTTCAGCCAGACGGTATGGACAACGTGCGCCAGCAGAAAAGCTCATCAAACAGGTTATAAAAGCACCGCGCCAGTTGCCAACACACTTCCTCTATAGTAATAGATGCTCCCGTTTCGACAGAGCTTTTTTCAGCGAATTGCACGCTCGCATATGCCATAGATTATACTTTCTTTTACTTATTATTTGTAATTTCTGATACCAGTCACTTATTTGTTTTATGTTTAATCTAACATAATACAGCGTGTTTCAAACATGTTCTGTTTATCATCAGGCGTTTATACTAGCATAAATAGAGAGAAATGTTACTTAAAAATAAATTGTCTTGAACTAAATTAATCTAGAACTTTTTGTCCATTGTTCGTTACTGTATGGCTAGTGTGGCATTTGGGGGGGGGGGGGAGGGGTGCAGTGGATGGCCAGAAATCGACGTCAGTGATGTCTTTTGCTGGTTTTTCTTGTTGTTGGTTATGTATGACATCATAGCAATTTTATCGCCTTGTGGATTCACTTGAATCTTTGGTGTAATGGCGGAGCTGTTGAGTAAAATTACACTGTTGCACATTGTATTTTGTCGCTGTCTTCCGACGCAATTCACTGCACAAATTGTTTCGACATACATGTAAACATTATGCACTTAGTACACTACTTGACTTGCATATTACACTTACCACTAGGGGTAATTTACGCGACTGGAGTAAAAATTGCTTATAAAAAAGTAGCTATGCCGATTGATGACTGCTCAAGGGAACGTCGGATCGTGAATATCGTAACATAACTTTCCAATTAGTTTTTAATCTTATGGTTGTTTTGCCCGAAATGCTGACACACTGCGTGAATGCTGAAACTGAAGTATGTATGGCGAGATCGCTTGTGGACATTTTACATTTACATGTATATTTCGCAAGCCACATTGCGGTGCCTGGGAGACGGTACATGTCTCCTAGTTCCGTTCTATTCATGAATGATGTGCGACAAGAACGACTGATGGTCAACCTTGGTATGAACACAAATTCCTTATGGTTTTTCCATCACGGTTATTTCCACGACGTATGTGGGATAAAGTGATATAGTGCCTGACTCTTCTCTCATCATTCTCTCTCCAAATTTTAACTGTAAGTTACTCTGTGATGAAGAACATCCATATTCGCGTTTGATGAACCTTCCAGAGACGCCCTCACTCCTACGGAACGAACGCATGCACTATCTGCTCCATAAGTTCTGCCTGACATGAACCCATATCAATGAGTATTATTCGAATATTGCTCAAACGAGTGTTTTGCAAGGTACGTCTTTCCAGGATTTCAGGATCGATAATTAATATTTCCTTAGACGCCCATAACGAAATCCTGCCTGGCATCTTCCTATCCTACCGCAAGTTTTATATAGCAGTTTAATTTTAAGTAGCTATAGATGCATATACAGGGTGTTACAAAAAGGTGCGGCCAAACTGTCAGGAAATATTCCTCACACACAAATAAAGAAAAGATGTTATGTGGACATGTGTCCAGAAACGCTTAATTTCCATGTTAGAGCTCATTTTAGTTTCGTCAGTATGTACTGTACTTCCTCGATTCACCGCCAGTTGGCCCAACTGAAGGAAGGTAATGTTCACTTCGGTGCTTGTGTTGACATGCGACTCATTGCTCTACAGTACTAGCATCAAGCACATCAGTACGTAGCATCAACAGGTTAGTGTTTATCACGAACGTGGTTTTGCAGTCAGTGCAATGCTTACAAATGCGGAGTTGGCAGGTGCCCATTTGATGTACGGATTAGCACGGGGCAATAGCCGTGGCGCGGTACGTTTGTATCGAGACAGATTTTCAGAACGAAGGTGTCCCGACAGGAAGACGTTCGAAACAATTGATCGGCGTCTTAGGGAGCACGGAACATTCCAGCCTATGACTCGCGACTGGGGAAGACCTAGAACGACGAGGACACCTGCAATGGACGAGGCAATTCTTCGTGCAGTTGACGATAACGCTAATGTCAGCGTCAGAGAAGTTGGTGCTGTACAAGGTAACGTTGACCACGTCACAGTATGGAGAGTGCTACGGGAGAACCAGTTGTTTCCGTGCCATGTACAGCGTGTGCAGGCACTATCAGCAGCTGATGGCCTCCACAGGTACACTTCTGCGAATGGTTCATCCAACAATGTGTCAATCCTCATTTCATGCAAATGTTCTCTTTACGGATGAGGCTTCATTCCAACGTGATCAAATTGTAAATTTTCACAGTCGACATGTGTGGGCTGACGAGAATCCGCACGCAGTTGTGCAATCACGTCATCAACACAGATTTTCTGTGAACGTTTGGGCAGGCATTGTTGGTGATGTCTTGATTGGGCCCCATGTTCTTCCACCTTCGCTCAATGGTTTCATACGGGATACTCTACCTGTGTTGCTAGAACATGTGCCTTTACAAGTACGACA
The DNA here is from genome assembly GCF_023898315.1 of Schistocerca nitens. Taxonomy (NCBI): domain Eukaryota; kingdom Metazoa; phylum Arthropoda; class Insecta; order Orthoptera; family Acrididae; genus Schistocerca; species Schistocerca nitens. The sequence continues at coordinate 213,751,148 of NC_064619.1, forward strand.
CAACATGTGGTTCATGCACGATGGAGCTCCTGCACATTTCAGTCGAAGTGTTCGTACGCTTCTCAACAACAGATTCGGTGACCGATGGATTGGTATAGGCGGACCAATTCCATGACCTCCACGCCCTCCTGACCTCAGCCCTCTTGACTTTCATTTATGGGGGCGTTTGAAAGCTCTTGTCTACGCAACCCCCTATACCAAATACAGAGACTCTTCGTGCTCGTAGTGTGGACGGCTGTGATACAATACGCCATTCTCCAGGGCTGCATCAGCGCATCAGGGATTCCATGCGACGGAGGGTGGATGCGTTTATCCTCGCTAACGGAGGACATTTTGGACATTTCCTGTAACAAAGTGTTTGAAGTCACGCTGGTACGTTCTGTTGCTGTGTGTTTCCATTCCATGATTAATGTGATTTGACGAGAAGTAATAAAATGAGCTCTATCATGGAAAGTAAGCATCTCCGGACCCATGTCCACATAACATATTTTCTTTCTTTCTTTGTGTGTGAAGAATGTTTCCTGAAAGTTTGGCCGTACCTTTTTGTAGCACCCCGTATAGGCCTAAATATTTTGCGATGAACTAGAGAAAAAATTTGACGTAGTAAGATTTTTTTAATTATCCTAAAAATACTGTAGGTATAAGCTACAGGTAATACAGGGATTGGACAAAAATATGGAAACATAGCAAGAAACATACGCTTGAACATAAATGCTGATGATAAAAAACTCTGCAGGTTGCAGTGTTGTAGCTGACCATTAACCGCACCTGTGCAATGTCCTCATACGTTTCAAGCGTCAGTCGTGATCAGAACAGTTTTCTGTGTAATTGCGAGGGCATTACGTCGGACCTAAGCGAATATGAACGTGGGCAAATCGTTGATACACGTATACAGGGTACTTTTGTAACCACGAAAGCCGAAGTGTTTGGTGTTTTAAGAGGCAACGTATGGAATATTTATAGCGCATACAGGGGAAGCGGAAAAACATCATCCGCTAAGGCACAACGCGGACCAAAATGTGTGTTCAGTGACCGTAAAAGGCTGTCATTGAAGCGGTAGTGAGGAAAACTGAGAGGACGTCAGCTGCTAAAGTCACTGCAGCTCTGAATATCGACAAGCAGCAAACTGCACCGCAAAATGGAATTCCAAAAACACTCATCAGTGATTGCAAATGCCACTAACAGGAAACCATGGTGCCGAAGATACACTCCTGGAAATGGAAAAAAGAACACATTGACACCGGTGTGTCAGACCCACCATACTTGCTCCGGACACTGCGAGAGGGCTGTACAAGCAATGATCACACGCACGGCACAGCGGACACACCAGGAACCGCGGTGTTGGCCGTCGAATGGCGCTAGCTGCGCAGCATTTGTGCACCGCCGCCGTCAGTGTCAGCCAGTTTGCCGTGGCATACGGAGCTCCATCGCAGTCTTTAACACTGGTAGCATGCCGCGACAGCGTGGACGTGAACCGTATGTGCAGTTGACGGACTTTGAGCGACGGCGTATAGTGGGCATGCGGGAGGCCGGGTGGACGTACCGCCGAATTGCTCAACACGTGGGGCGTGAGGTCTCCACAGTACATCGATGTTGTCGCCAGTGGTCGGCGGAAGGTGCACGTGCCCGTCGACCTGGGACCGGACCGCAGCGACGCACGGATGCACGCCAAGACCGTAGGATCCTACGCAGTGCCGTAGGGGACCGCACCGCCACTTCCCAGCAAATTAGGGACACTGTTGCTCCTGGGGTATCGGCGAGGACCATTCGCAACCGTCTCCATGAAGCTGGGCTACGGTCCCGCACACCGTTAGGCCGTCTTCCGCTCACGCCCCAACATCGTGCAGCCCGCCTCCAACGCCGGCCGAAGTGGCCGTGCGGTTAAAGGCGCTGCAGTCTGGAACCGCAAGACCGCTACGGTCGCAGGTTCGAATCCTGCCTCGGGCATGGATGTTTGTGATGTCCTTAGGTTAGTTAGGTTTAACTAGTTCTAAGTTCTAGGGGACTAATGACCTCAGCAGTTGAGTCCCATAGTGCTCAGAGCCATTTGAACCATTTTGAACCCGCCTCCAGTGGTGTCGCGACAGGCGTGAATGGAGGGACGAATGGAGACGTGTCGTCTTCAGCGATGAGAGTCGCTTCTGCCTTGGTGCCAATGACGGTCGTATGCGTGTTTGGCGCCGTGCAGGTGAGCGCCACGATCAGGACTGCATACGACCGAGGCACACAGGACCAACACCCGGCATCATGGTGTGGGGAGCGATCTCCTACACTGGCTGTACACCACTGGTGATCGTCGAGGGGACACTGAATAGTGCACGGTACATCCAAACCGTCATCGAACCCATCGTTCTACCATTCCTAGACCGGCAAGGGAACTTGCTGTTCCAACAGGACAATGCACGTCCGCATGTATCCCGTGCCACCCAACGTGCTCTAGAAGGTGTAAGTCAACTACCCTGGCCAGCAAGATCTCCGGATCTGTCCCCCATTGAGCATGTTTGGGACTGGATGAAGCGTCGTCTCACGCGGTCTGCACGTCCAGCACGAACGCTGGTCCAACTGAGGCGCCAGGTGGAAATGGCATGGCAAGCCGTTCCACAGGACTACATCCAGCATCTCTACGATCGTCTCCATGGGAGAATAGCAGCCTGCATTGCTGCGAAAGGTGGATATACACTGTACTAGTGCCGACATTGTGCATGCTCTGTTGCCTGTGTCTATGTGCCTGTGGTTCTGTCAGTGTGATCATGTGATGTATCTGACCCCAGGAATGTGTCAATAAAGTTTCCCCTTCCTGGGACAATGAATTCACGGTGTTCTTATTTCAATTTCCAGGAGTGTATAAAATCTGGTCTGGGTGGAGAAAAGGAAGAAAGTAATTTGGTAGGACGAATCTTGTATCACACTATTTCCAACTTCTGGCGGAGCTCACGTCCCAAGAGCGACACATGACGGCAGTTGGGCTATGATTTGGCAGTCATATTCTGGTATTCCATGTTTGTTCCCCAGTGGTGATGCTGTGTGCCAAGACGACTGAGCCCCTATTCAGACAACTCGCATCGTCCAGGACCTTTTTTGCGAGAACAAGGATAAATTGCCGCGTCCCCCCCCCCCTGTCCACCAATCACCAGAACTCACTCAGTATTATTGAGACTTTGTGGTCTGCTTTGGAGACAAGTGTGCGCGATCGGTAACTACCTCCATCGTCGCTACCCGAATTGTCACTATTTCATGGGAAGAATAGTATAAGATTCCCCTGAAAACACTACAGGATCTGTATTTACCCATTCTGAGTCGACTGGAATCTGTTTTGAATATCAAAGGGTTTCGTACACCAAATTAGGAATGGCAATGTGTTGTGTTTTTATTGTTTCCATGTTTTTTTCCAACCTCTATATAAAATACGTACAGACGCCATAACATAACAATAACACCGTAAAACGTTTACAAAAATAGACAGAATTGTCAGTAGGGACCAAATGCAATCCTCAGCCACACATAAGTGTCGAATTTCGGTTTGCAGACCGCTTCCCTTTATTTTCAAACAACCGATTTTGGGCAAGTTGCCAATTTCAGTTCTGTTAGACGAAAGTTAAATTACTGTTTGCAAAGCTTCAGTAGTTTTTAAGAAATCAATTACAATTCAAAATTGGGTAACGTAATATTTCTAACAGTACGGAGTAACTTATAGATCCGAAACTATACTCTGAGGTGACAAAAAGTCATGGGTAACGATGTGCACATGTTCAGATAGCGATGGTATGGCGTACGCAAGGCATGGAGGGGCGATGCATTGGCGGAGCTCTCATTTGTGCTAAGATGATTCACGTGAAAACGTTCAAAAAATGGTTCAAATGGCTCTGAGCACTATGGGACTTAACATCTGAGGTCAGCAGTCCCCTAGAACTTAGAACTACTTAAACCTAACTAACCTAAGGACATCACACAAATCTATTCCCGAGGCATGATTCGAACCTGCGACCGTAGCAGTCGCGCGGTTCCAGACTGAGCGCCTAGAACCTCTCGGTCACTCCGGCCGGCTGAAAAGGTTCCAACGTGGTTATGGCCGCATGATGAGAATTGGCAGCCTCTGACCGCTGAATAGTAGTTGGAGCTAGACGCATGGGACATTCAGTTTTGAAAATCGTAAGGGAATTCAATATAATGCGATTCTAGTGTGAATAGTGTGTCGAGAATACCAAGTTTCAGGTATTACCTCTCACCACAGACAACAGAAAGCAGCGGCGTTTGCATAGAGTTGTCAATGCTAACAGGCAAGAAACTCTGCGTGAAATAACGGCAGAAATCAATGTGGGACGTACGGCGAATGTATCCGTTAGGCCAGAAATTTGGCGTTAATAGGTTACATCGCCAGACGACCAATTTGAGTGCCTTTGTTAACAGTACGACATCGCCTGCAGCACGTCTTCTGGGCTCGTGACCCTACTGTTCGACCGTCGACGACTGGAAAAGAGTGGTCTGGTCAGATAAGTCCAGATTTCATTTGCTAAAGTTGTTGGTACTGTTCGAATGTGGCGCAGATCCCACAAAGCTATGGACACAAGTTGTCAACAAGGTGTGCAAGGTAGTCGTGACTCCATGATAGTATGGACTGTGTGCACATGATGGAATGGACTGGGTCCCCTGGTAAAATGGAACCGATCATTGACTTCATATGGTTACGTTGGAGACCATTTACAGCCATTCATAGAGTTCATGTTCCTAAGCAACGATGGAATTTTTATATATGACAATGTGCAATGTCACCTGTCCACAATTGTTTTCGATTGATTTGAACATTCTGGACAATTCGAGCGGATGATCTGGCCACCCTGATTATACGACATGAATCGCACCGAACGTTTATGGGACATAATCGAATGGTTACGTTGGAGACCATTTACAGCCATTCATAGACTTCATGTTCCTAAGCAACGATGGAATTTTTATATATGACAATGTGCAATGCCACCTGTCCACAATTGTTTTCGATTGATTTGAACTTTCTGGACAATTCGAGCGGATGATCTGGCCACCCTGATTATACGACATGAATCGCACCGAACGTTTATGGGACATAATCGAATGGTTACGTTGGAGACCATTTACAGCCATTCATAGACTTCATGTTCCTAAGCAACGATGGAATTTTTATATATGACAATGTGCAATGCCACCTGTCCACAACTGTTTTCGATTGATTTGAACTTTCTGGACAATTCGAGCGGATGATCTGGCCACCCTGATTATCCGACATGAATCGCACCGAACGTTGATGGGACATAATCGAATGGTTACGTTGGAGACCATTTACAGCCATTCATAGACTTCATGTTCCTAAGCAACGATGAAATTTTTATATATGACAATGTGCAATGTCACCTGTCCACAATTGTTTTCGATTGATTTGAACATTCTGGACAATTCGAGCGGATGATCTGGCCACCCTGATTATCCGACATGAATCGCACCGAACGTTTATGGGACATAATCGAATGGTTACGTTGGAGACCATTTTCAGCCATTCATAGACTTCATGTTCCTAAGCAACGATGGAATTTTTATATATGACAATGTGCAATGCCACCTGTCCACAATTGTTTTCGATTGATTTGAACTTTCTGGACAATTCGAGCGGTTGATCTGGCTATCCTGATTATCCGACATGAATCGCACCGAACGTTTATGGGACATAATAGAATGGTTACGTTGGAGACCATTTACAGCCATTCATAGACTTCATGTTCCTAAGCAACGATGGAATTTTTATATATGACAATGTGCAATGCCACCTGTCCACAATTGTATTCGATTGATTTGAACTTTCTGGACAATTCGAGCGGATGATCTGGCCACCCTGATTATCCGAAAGGAATCGCACCGATCGTTTATGGGACATAATCGAATGGTTACGTTGGAGACCATCTACAGCCATTAATAGACTTCATGTTCCTAAGCAACGATGGAATTTTTATATATGACAATGTGCAATGCCACCTGTCCACAATTGTTTTCGATTGATTTGAACTTTCTGGACAGTTCGAGCGGATGATCTGGCCACCCTGATTATCCGACGTGAATCGCGCCGAACGTTTATGGGACATAGTCGAATGGTTACGTTGGAGACCATTTACAGCCATTCATAGACTTCATGTTCCGAAGCAACGATGGAATTTTTATATATGACAATGTGCAATGCCACCTATCCACAATTGTTTTCGATTGATTTGAACTTTCTGGACAATTCGAGCGGATGATCTGGCCACCCTGATTATCCGACATGAATCGCACCGAACGTTTATGGGACATAATCGAATGGTTACGTTGGAGACCATTTACAGCCATTCATAGACTTCATGTTCCTAAGCACCGATGGAATTTTTATATATGACAATGTGCAATGTCACCTGTCCACAATTGTTTTCGATTGATTTGAACTTTCTGGACAATTCGAGCGGATGATCTGGCCACCCTGATTATCCGACATGAATCACACCGAACGTTTATGGGACATAATCGAATGGTTACGTTGGAGACCATTTACAGCCATTCATAGTCTTCATGTTCCTAAGCAACGACGAAATTTTATATATGACAATGTGCAATGTCACCTGTCCACAATTGTTTTCGATTGATTTGAACTTTCTGGACAATTCGTGCGGATGATCTGGCCACCCTGATTATCCGACATGAATTCCAGCGAACGTTTATGGGACATAATCGAATGGTTACGTTGGAGACCATTTACAGCCATTCATAGACTTCATGTTCCTAAGCACCGATGGAATTTTTATATATGACAATGTGCAATGCCACCTGTCCACAATTGTTTCGATTGATTTGAACTTTTTGGACAATTCGAGCGGATGATCTGGCTACCCTGATTATCCGACATGAATCGCACCGAACGTTTATGGGACATAATAGAATGGTTACGTTGGAGACCATTTACAGCCATTCATAGACTTCATGTTCCTAAGCAACGATGGAATTTTTATATATGACAATGTGCAATGCCACCTGTCCACAATTGTTTTCGATTGATTTGAACTTTCTGGACAATTCGAGCGGATGATCTGGCCACCCTGATTATCCGAAAGGAATCGCACCGATCGTTTATGGGACATAATCGAATGGTTACGTTGGAGACCATCTACAGCCATTCATAGACTTCATGTTCCTAAGCAACGATGGAATTTTTATATATGACAATGTGCAATGCCACCTGTCCACAATTGTTTTCGATTGATTTGAACTTTCTGGACAGTTCGAGCGGATGATCTGGCCACCCTGATTATCCGACGTGAATCGCGCCGAACGTTTATGGGACATAGTCGAATGGTTACGTTGGAGACCATTTACAGCCATTCATAGACTTCATGTTCCGAAGCAACGATGGAATTTTTATATATGACAATGTGCAATGCCACCTATCCACAATTGTTTTCGATTGATTTGAACTTTCTGGACAATTCGAGCGGATGATCTGGCCACCCTGATTATCCGACATGAATCGCACCGAACGTTTATGGGACATAATCGAATGGTTACGTTGGAGACCATTTACAGCCATTCATAGACCTCATGTTCCTAAGCAACGGTGGAAATTTTATATATGACAATGTGCAATGTCACCTGTCCACAATTGTTTTCGATTGATTTGAACTTTCTGGACAATTCGAGCGGATGATCTGGCCACCCTGATTATCCGACATGAATCACACCGAACGTTTATGGGACATAATCGAATGGTTACGTTGGAGACCATTTACAGCCATTCATAGACTTCATGTTCCTTAGCAACGATGGAAATTTTATATATGACTATGTGCAATGTCACCTGTCCACAATTGTTTTCGATTGATTTGAACTTTCTGGACAATTCGAGCGGATGATCTGGCCACCCTGATTATCCGACATGAATCGCACCGAACGTTTATGGGACATAATCGAATGGTTACGTTGGAGACCATTTACAGCCATTCATAGACTTCATGTTCCTAAGCAACGATGGAATTTTTATATATGACAATGTGCAATGTCACCTGTCCACAATTGTTTTCGATTGATTTGAACTTTCTGGACAATTCGAGCGGATGATCTGGCCACCCTGATTATCCGACATGAATCGCACCGAACGTTTATGGGACATAATCGAATGGTTACGTTGGAGACCATTTACAGCCATTCATAGACTTCATGTTCCTAAGCAACGATGGAAATTTTATATATGACAGTGTGCAATGTCACCTGTCCACAATTGTTTTCGATTGATTTGAACTTTCTGGACAATTCGAGCGGATGATCTGGCCACCCTGATTATCCGACATGAATCGCACCGAACATTTATGGGACATAATCGAATGGTTACGTTGGAGACCATTTACAGCCATTCATAGACTTCATGTTCCTAAGCACCGATGGAATTTTTATATATGACAATGTGCAATGCCACCTGTCTACAATTCTTTTCGATTGATTTGAACTTTCTGGACAATTCGAGCGGATGATCTGGCCACCCTGATTATCCGACATGAATCGCACCGAACGTTTATGGGACATAATCGAATGGTTACGTTGGAGACCATTTACAGCCATTCATAGACTTCATGTTCCTAAGCAACGATGAAATTTTTATATATGACAATGTGCAATGTCACCTGTCCACAATTGTTTTCGATTGATTTGAACATTCTGGACAATTCGAGCGGATGATCTGGCCACCCTGATTATCCGACATGAATCGCACCGAACGTTTATGGGACATAATCGAATGGTTACGTTGGAGACCATTTACAGCCATTCATAGACTTCATGTTCCTAAGCAACGATGGAATTTTTATATATGAAAATGTGCAATGCCACCTGTCCACAATTGTTTTCGATTGATTTGAACTTTCTGGACAATTCGAGCGGATGATCTGGCCACCCTGATTATCCGACATGAATCGCACCGAACGTTTATGGGACATAATCGAATGGTTACGTTGGAGACCATTTACAGCCATTCATAGACTTCATGTTCCTTAGCAACGATGGAAATTTTATATATGACTATGTGCAATGTCACCTGTCCACAATTGTTTTCGATTGATTTGAACTTTCTGGACAATTCGAGCGGATGATCTGGCCACCCTGATTATCCGACATGAATCGCACCGAACGTTTATGGGACATAATAGAATGGTTACGTTGGAGACCATTTACAGCTATTCATAGACTTCATGTTCCTAAGCAACGATGGAATTTTTATATATGACAATGTGCAATGTCACCTGTCCACAATTGTTTTCGATTGATTTGAACTTTCTGGACAATTCGAGCGGATGATCTGGCCACCCTGATTATCCGACATGAATCGCACCGAACGTTTATGGGACATAGTCGAATGGTTACGTTGGAGACCATTTACAGCCATTCATAGACTTCATGTTCCTAAGCAACCATGGAATTTTTATATATGACAATGTGCAATGTCACCTGTCCACAATTGTTTTCGATTGATTTGAACTTTCTGGACAATTCGAGCGGATGATCTGGCCACCCTGATTATCCGACATGAATCGCACCGAACGTTTATGGGACATAATCGAGGGGTGATCTCGTGCATAAAATGCTGTTCCGGCAACGCTTCAGCAGTTATGGACGGCTACAGAGGCAGCACGGCTCAATAATTCTGCAGGGCGCTTCCAACGAATTGTTGAGTACATGCCAGGTCATGTTGCTGTACTACGCCAGGAAATAGGAGATCTGACGCCACATTGGGAGGAATCCCATGAGTTTTGTCACCACAGTTATATTCAGTGTCGGAACCAATGATACACCAGCCTAATGAGGCTTTTTGTTCATTAAAGAAATGAAAAAAACGTAATGTTGCAAAGCGTTGGTGTAGCACAGAAAAGTGCTTCCTATCCGTGAAAAATGAACTGAAATAATTCATACACAAAAAATTAAAAATTTTCCTAAGGATAAAATATAAAACACTGATGAGGAGTTTAATATCATTAAAAAACTTTAAAATAACTTTAAAATTTTTAAAAGAAATCTGTCTTCTTTTCTTTCTACTTCGCAACGTAGCTTCCACAGCGGCAGGCCAAACACAGCCTGTAGGAAAGTGCATTGGGTGCAGCGATAAACCCTACGAATATGTGGTTATACCTATAAGGAGAAACACAATGTATTTCCGGTGGCCTTGGTACATAGTAAAAGGGATCTATACAATCCTGGTAGCACATGTCGAGGCCAATATTCAATAAACTGTAGGCTACATTTTTTTGTTTCTTCTTTGTTCGAGTCGTCTGACTGGTTTTTGGCGGCTCTCCTCGAATTCCTCTCTTGTGCCAGCGTTTTCATCTCACAGTAGTACTTGCAACCTACTTCCTCAATCATTTTCTGTATGTATTCCAATCTCTGTTTTTCTCTACTGTTTCTAGCCTCTACAGCTCCCTGTATTACCATGGAAATCATTCCCTGATGTCTTAACAGGTATCCTATCATCCCTGTACCTTCTTCTTTTCACCGTTTTCCATACATTCCTTTCCTCGCATATTCTGCGGATAACCGCCTCATTCCTTACCTTATCAGTCCACTTAATTTTCAACTCTCTTCTGGAGCATCCCACCTCAAATTCTTCGATTCTCTTCTCTTCTGGTTGTCGCACAGTTCATGTTTCACTACCATACAGTGTTGTGCTCCAGAGGTACAGTCTCTTCTTTTGCCAAAATGCTGTCTTTATTCTCTTTTTGTTCCGCCGATTATGGGTTCTTTTGCTGCCTAAGTGACAGAATTCTTTGACTTCGTCTGCTTCGTGATCCCCCAGCTCTTATGTTAACTTTCTCGCTATCATTTGTGCTGTTTCTCATTACTTTCACCTTTCTTCGATTTACTCTCAATCCATATTACGTAATCACTAGACTGCTCATTCAATTCAACAAATCCTGTAATTCCCCTTCAGTTTCACTGAGGATGGCAATGTCGTCAGAGAATCTTATCATCGATATTCTTTCACGTTGAATTTTTATCGCACTCTTGAATCTTTCTTTTATTTCCATCATTGCTTCCTCGACGTACAAATCGAACTGCGGGGGCGAAAGATTACATCCCTGTTTTACACTCATTTTGATGCGAGCTCTTCGTTCTTGCCGGCGGCGGTGACCCAGCGGTTCTAGGCGCTTCAGTCCGGAACCGCGCTGCTGCTACGGCCACAGGCTGTAATCCTGCCTCGGGCATGGATGTGTGTGATGTCCTTAGGTTAGTCAGGTTTAAGTGGTTCTAAATCTAGAGGACTGACGACCTCAGATGTTAAGTCCCATAGTGCTTAGAGCCGTTTGAAACATCTTCGTTCTTGCTCTTCCAATCTTATTGTTTTCACTTAGTTCTTGTACATATTGCATATTACCCGTGTTTCCCTACCGATTACCCCTATTTTTCTCAGAGTTTCTAACACCTTACACCATTTTACATTGTCGAATGTTTTTTCTAGGTCTACAAATCCTATGAATTCGTCTTAATTTTTCTTCAGTCTTGCTTCCATTATAGGTCGCAGCATTAGAACTGCCTCTCTGCTGATTTTTCCTTTCCTTCAGCAAACTAATCGTCATCTAACAGATCTTTAGTTTTCTTTTCCATTCTTCTATATATTACTCTTGTCAAAAACTCGTATGCATGACCTGTTAAGCTGACTGTGTGATATTTCTCGCATTCGTCGTCTCTTGCTATCTTCTGAAATGCGGGGGTTATGCTTTTCCGAAAGCCTGGTGGTGTATCATCAGTCTCATAATTTTTACACACCAACGTGAATAGTTGTTTGTTCCAATTACCGCCAACAACTTCAGAAATTCCGATGGAATTTTTTTCTGTCCCTTCTGCTGTATTTGATCTTACAGCGTTCAAAGCTCTTTTAAATTCTGCTTCTGGTACTTGGTTCCCTATCTCTTCCCCGTTGACTCCTGATTTTTCTTCCATAACGTCATCATTCGCTCTGAGCACTATGGGACTTAACATCTATGGTCATCAGTCCCCTAGAACTTAGAACTACTTAAACCTATATAACCTAAGGACAGCACACAACACCCAGTCATCACGAGGCAGAGAAAATCCCTGACCCCGCCGGGAATCGAACCCGGGAACCCATAACGTCATCAGACAAGTAGTCCTGGCTCTAGAGGCCTTAAATGTACGCTTTTCATCCATCCGCTCTCTCTTCTGCGTTTAACAGTGGGATTGCTATTGCACCGTTATTTTTAATTTCACCGTAAGTTGTTTTGACTTTCCTGGATGCTGCATCAGTCCTTCCGACTACCATTTCTTCACATTTTCAGGGTACTATTTCGCCTTATCTTCCTTCTTCTTTTTATTTATTTCACTGTTACGTGACTGTATTCCCGAATTTCCTTGACCATTTTTGTGCTTGCTTCTTTTATCGAACAACTGAAGGATTTCTTCTGTTCCCAAGGTTTCCTCATACTTACCTTCCTTGTACCTGTGCCAGGAGAATGGTTGTTGGTGCATTTGGACATGCTTCAATACGTTTCCCAACGAATCCCACACGTAAACGATAGGATTTATGTCGGAGAAGCGGGCAGGCCAGTCCATTCGGCCAATATGCTCTCATTCCAGGAGCTCGTCCACCTGCGTTGTTCGTTACGGTCGCGTATTGCAATCTACATCTACATGACTACTCTGCAATTCACAATTAAGTGCCTGGTAGAGGGTTCAAAAATGGTTCAAATGGCTCTGAGCACTATGGGACTTAACATCTCCGGTCATCAGTCCCCTAGAACTTAGAACTACTTAAACCTAACTAACCTAAAGACATCACTCACATCCATGTCCGAGGCAGGATTCGAACCTGCGACCGCAGCGATCGCGTGGTTCCAGACTGAAGCACCTAGAACCGCTCGGCCAGTATCGGGTTCATCGAACCAATTTCCAACTACTTCCACTCGAGAATAACGCTGTAGGAAAACGAAAACTTAATTTATTTTATTACAAACAACCTTCCTCCCCGTGTAGGTGAACGCTAGCAAAATATTTACAACGTCGGAGGAAAAAGTTGGTACCGAATATTCGTGAAAAGAACGCCTTGGTTTTAATGACTGCCACCGCAACTCACGTATCATATCCATGCCACTCTCTCCCCTGTTCTGAGATAATACGAAACGAGCTGCCTTTCTTCAAACTTTTACAATTTCATCCGCCAATCTTATCTGGTAAGGATCCCATAACATGCGGCAGTAATCCAGAAAGAATGGGCAAGTGTAATGTAGGTAGCTCCTTTAGTAGACCTGTTGCATCTTCTAAGTGTTTTGCCAATAAATCGCAGTCTTTAGTGCGCTTTCAGCATAACATTATCTATGTGATCTATCCAGCTTAAGTTATTCGTAATTAAAATCACTAATGCCTTAGATTTGTGTGATCCACAAAAATGAAGTCAGAGCCTGAAAAGTCGCACACGGAAAAGGAGTACGGTGTGACAATAAATTTGACTGGTGAGTGCACCAATGCCAATGCAACATTATGCCTCCCCTCACCATAGCATACAATTTCGACAACGTTCCTGGGTGCTTTATGCGTTCTCACCTCTCGGCATATGAGAGTACGTAATGCACCCTGGAACACTGTCGGACATAATCTGTTTGGGGATCCAAACGTTTGGTACGGGGACCCTTACTGTTGTATGAGCGTCCTGACCTCGATATCTTTGAATACGATACACTGCTCCTCTCACATGTGCGTCTTTTCTTGGACATATCCACGACTTACCTCCCATCGAAAGCGTGTGGGATGCGTTGTGGAGACGTACTGCTTGCTACATGTCCACACGCATCAACGTCCATCCAACAGTTACCAACCACACTGGTGGACTAGTGGAACGCCCTACCACAACAACGCCCTAACGACCTTGTGGACATCACAGGAGCACATTGCAGAGCACGCTGTGCCATACGTGGTGATTACACAAGCTAATGAGAACCATGTCTTGCCCTTTTTAATGTCCAGCTGTGACTTCACGGTAATTGCTGTGTTTGAATGAAAATGGCATTTCTGCTCGTCTCCTTCCATATTTTTTTCAATAACTTTCTGTAGTATACTCTAGCAGTTCTCTCTATACATGGTCGAAGTTTCATCGAGCAATATTACTTGTCAGTGATATATCATGCGAATGTCACTTGCGTCCGTAAGTTTTGCATACCAATATATATTCTACCAGAATACTAACTAAAGCAAATACAAGAAGAATCACGATACTGACAGAGAAGGTAAAGTTAATAAACTTATTCTTACTGTCAAAATATTGGTACATGATGAAAATTCTTAACCTGCCCAAAGAGCTAGGACGCACTATAATAGAAGCAGTATCGTCGGTATTGTGGTGTGGAGACATACTTAAAGTTGCATTCACCGAATGCGCTCTAAAACAAAAAAGGGAAGCCTCAGTGTAATCGAATTTATCTCAAAATGCGCTACTCCGCTGATACACAGGGCGCCGAAGATAATAGAAACCAGCCAGACCAGTCCGACAGCTGTCTTGTCTGACAAACAGTAAGCAGAGTCCACAAAGCACTCGTGAGCTATTCGAAGATCCTATATAAACTAGCGTAAGTTTGCAAAAGAGCTAAATAATAGGAAGCGCCCAGGGAGAAGATTCCAAAGAAACTACACTCCTGGAAATTGAAATAAGAACACCGTGAATTCATTGTCCGAGGAAGGGGAAACTTTATTGACACATTCCTGGGGTCAGATACATCACATGATCACACTGACAGAACCACAGGCACATAGACACAGGCAACAGAGCATGCACAATGTCGGCACTAGTACAGTGTATATCCACCTTTCGCAGCAATGCAGGCTGCTATTCTCCCAAGGAGACGATCGTAGAGATGCTGGATGTAGTCCTGTGGAACGGCTTGCCATGCCATTTCCACCTGGCGCCTCAGTTGGACCAGCGTTCGTGCTGGACGTGCAGACCGCGTGAGACGACGCTTCATCCAGTCCCAAACATGCTCAATGGGGGACAGATCCGGAGATCTTGCTGGCCAGGGTAGTTGACTTACACCTTCTAGAGCACGTTGGGTGGCACGGGATACATGCGGACGTGCATTGTCCTGTTGGAACAGCAAGTTCCCTTGCCGGTCTAGGAATGGTAGAACGATGGGTTCGATGACGGTTTGGATGTACCGTGCACTATTCAGTGTCCCCTCGACGATCACCAGTGGTGTACGGCCAGTGTAGGAGATCGCTCCCCACACCACGATGCCGGGTGTTGACCCTGTGTGCCTCGGTCGTATGCAGTCCTGATTGTGGCGCTCACCTGCACGGCGCCAAACACGCATACGACCATCATTGGCACCAAGGCAGAAGCGACTCTCATCGCTGAAGACGACACGTCTCCATTCGTCCCTCCGTTCACGCCCGTCGCGACACCACTGGAGGCGGGCTGCACGATGTTGGGGCGTGAGCGGAAGACGGCCTAACGGTGTGCGGGACCGTAGCCCAGCTTCATGGAGACGGTTGCGAATGGTCCTCGCCGATACCCCAGGAGCAACAGTGTCCCTAATTTGCTGGGAAGTGGCGGTGCGGTCCCCTACGGCACTGCGTAGGATCCTACGGTCTTGGCGTGCATCCGTGCGTCGCTGCGGTCCGGTCCCAGGTCGACGGGCACGTGCACCTTCCGCCGACCACTGGCGACAACATCGATGTACTGTGGAGACCTCACGCCCCACGTGTTGAGCAATTCGGCGGTACGTCCACCCGGCCTCCCGCATGCCCACTATACGCCCTCGCTCAAAGTCCGTCAACTGCACATACGGTTCACGTCCACGCTGTCGCGGCATGCTACCAGTGTTAAAGACTGCGATGGAGCTCCGTATGCCACGGCAAACTGGCTGACACTGACGGCGGCGGTGCACAAATGCTGCGCAGCTAGCGCCATTCGACGGCCAACACCGCGGTTCCTGGTGTGTCCGCTGTGCCGTGCGTGTGATCATTGCTTGTACAGCCCTCTCGCAGTGTCCGGAGCAAGTATGGTGGGTCTGACACACCGGTGTCAATGTGTTCTTTTTTTCCATTTCCAGGAGTGTATATGACGCTGTCAGAGGCGAACCATTCAAGAATAGCACTGAGTCAAAATCCCCTCAGTACTCGTGGAATACCGTAAGGCAAAATGTCTCGGTTAGCTTTTTTATCATATCTGTAGTGCTTGTTGCAAGAAGACGATACAGACCACTGAAAAACTAGCAGGTCGCATCTGTGACAAGTACAGTGAAACATAGACTGAGCGCCAGATTTTGCGTCGAACCGTCACAGACAATTGTCAAACGAGTAAACAAAAACTCAGTCGGATCAACAGAATCGCGCCGGGGCATTTCGAAACAACAATCACGGCACCAGACTAATGTTTAAGCCGTTTCCCGCATGCACAAAATCAGCCACCATACGGATGGCCACCCACACAGTGCAGTCCAAATCCGACCAACACAGAAATTACTATTTCTATCTTATCTGTGGAACCAACATAAAAAAAATATTATTACGTGACAAAATTAGTAAGGTAACGTAAGTACAAACTTATTCTTAGTTCGAACAGCGGCATTAAATAAGTGCAAGTGTCGCCAGCCGTTAGCTGGGAAGAGTGAACATTTCAACACCGTCAGTGGGCAACGAAGGCAAACATCATGACACTCTAGGAAGGAGACTGCGAGCAACTCAACAAAAATGGTTAGAACAGAGCTATGCAAACCATCTTCGTTTACTCCCATAAAATTACAAGAGTCGATAGGGAAGAGATAGGGAATCCAGTATTAGCATCAGAATTTAGAAGAGCTTTGGAAGAATTAAAATCAAATAAGGCAGGAATAGATAGATAACGTTCCATTGGATTTTCTGAAGTCATACTGCTAAGTGGCAGCAAAACGATTATTCACGCTAGTGTGTAGAATGTATGAGACTTGGTATACACTATCAGACTTACGGAAAAAAATCGTCCACACAATACCCAAGATCTTAGAAGAAAGATTAAGAAAAGGCAAACCTACGTTTCTAGCATTTGTAGACTTACAGAAAGCTTTTGACAATGTTAACTGGAATACTCTCTTTCAAATTCTGAAGGTGGCAGGGGTAAAATACAGGGAGCGAAAGGCTATTTACAATTTGTACAGAAACCAGATGGCAGTTATAAGAGTCGAGGGACATGAAAGGGAAGCAGTGGTTGGGAAAGGAGTGAGACAGGGTTGTAGCCTATCCCCGATGTTATTCAATCTGTATATTGAGCAAGCAGTAAAGGAAACAAAAGAAAAATTCGGAGTAGGTATTAAAATTCATGGAGAAGAAGTAAAAACTTTGAGGTTCGCCGATGACATTGTAATTCTGTCAGAGACAGCAAAGGACTTGGAAGAGCAGTTGAACGGAATGAACAGTGTCTTGAAAGGAGGATATAAGATGAACATCAACAAAAGCAAAACAAGGATAATGGAATGTAGTCAAATTAAATCGGGTGATGCTGAGGGAATTAGATTAGGAAATGAGACACTTAAAGTAGTAAAGGAGTTTTGCTATTTAGGGAGTAAAATAACTGATGATGGTCGAAGTAGAGAGGATATAAAATGTAGACTGCCAACGGCAAGGAAATCGTTTCTGAAGAAGAGAAATTTGTTAACATCGAGTATAGATTTAAGTGTCAGGAAGTCGTTGGTGTGTAGCCATGTATGGAAGTGAAAGATGGACGATAACTAGTTTGGACAAGAAGAGAATAGAAGCTTTCGAAATGTGGTGCTACAGAAGAATGCTGAAGATAAGGTGGGTAGATCACGTAGCTAATGAGGAGGTATTGAATAGGATTGGGGAGAAGAGAAGTTTGTGGCACAACTTGACTAGAAGAAGGGATCGGTTGGTAGGACATGTTTTGAGGCATCAAGGGATCACAAATTTAGCATTGGAGGGCAGCGTGGAGGGTAAAAATCGTAGAGGGAGACCAAGAGATGAATACACTAAGCAGATTTAGAAGGATGTAGGTTGCAGTAGGTACTGGGAGATGAAGAAGCTTGCACAGGATAGAGTAGCATGGAGAGCTGCATCAAACCAGTCTCAGGACTGACGACCACAACAACAACAACAATACCCAAGATTGCAAAAGCTGACTAGTGCGAGGGTCGTTCGAAAATGTCGAATGGTACAAGATGTTCGAAATTCTGAGAAAAATAGGGGTACGTTATAGGGAAAGACGGGTAATACACAATATGTACAAGACCCAAGAGGGGACAATATGAGCGGAGGACCACGAGCGAAGTGCACGGGTTAAAAAGTGTAAAAAACAAGGAAGCTATCTTTCGCCCCTGCTGTTCAATCTGTACGTCGAGGAAGCAATGGCTGAAGTAAAAGAAGGGTTCAAAAGTGGGATTACAATTCAAGGTGAAAGGATATCAGTGTTAAGATTCGCTGATGACATTTGTGTCATCACAAAAAGTGAAGAAAAACTACAGTACCTCTGTAATGGAATCAATAGTCTTCTGAGTGCAGAATATGGATTGAGAGTCAATCGAAGAAAGACGAAAGTAATGAGAAGTAGCAGAAATGCGAACAGCAACAAACTTAACATCATACTTGGTGATCACGAAGTAGGGGAAGTTAAGGAGCTCTGGCCGGTCGATGTGGCCGAGCTGTTCTAGGCGCTACAGTCTGGAACCGCGCGACCGCTACGGTCGACTCCTGCCTCGGGTATGGATGTGTGTGATGTCCTTAGGTTAGTTAGGTTTAAGTAGGGGGGGGACTGATGACCTCAGATGTTAAGTCCCATAGTGCTCAGAGCCATTTGAACCATTTTTAAGGAGTTCTGCTACCTAGGCAGCAAAATAACGCATGACGCACAGTGCAAGGAGAATATAAAAAGCCGACTAACACTGTCCAAAAGGATATTCCTGGACAAGAGAAATTTAATAGTTTCAAACATAAGTCTTAAGTTGAGGAAGAAATTTCTGAGAATGTACGTATGGAGCACAGCATTGTATGGTAGCGAGGCATGAATGTTGAAAATTAGTGGGACTGATAATGTAAGGAACGGGGAGGTTCTACGCAGGATCGGCAAAGACAGGAATATATGGAAGACATTGACAAGAAGAAGGGACGGGATAGTAGGAAGTCTATTAAGACATCGGGGAACAGCTTCCATGGTACTGGAGTTATATGTAGATGGTAGAAACTGTAGAGTGTAACCTCCCCACAAAATAAAAATAAATAATATGAGTATGATTCTAATTTAGTGTAACCTCAAGACAAAATTCTTTCACAGTGTAACCTCCCAACAAAATTCATTTACATTTAATCTCTCCACAAAAATTCTTTCTGATGTGATCTAAGCTCAAAATTCATTCACATTTAGCGTAACCTAAAAACAGAAAAATTCCTAAACCTCTCAACAGTAAAAATTATAATTATGTCGTTCGCATTCAGTGTAACGTCCCAATAAAAAAATAAATTCAGTAACCTGGTAATAAAACAATGTAACTAACCCCTCAATTAAATTATCGCTCACTTATGACTTTTCAATAATTCACTGTGAATTTAACCCGGTAAATTTTCGACGACAGCAGTGCTGCGTCATGGCCCTGAAAGATCATTCTGAATGAAAAAAGGAAAAATTCTTACCTCAATGAAGTCGCCGGATATATCTGCTCTTACAATAAATTTTTCCGGCACAGCTCTGTGCAATGCTGGCCGACCTATCTGTCATTTATGAAAGGAAGCAACTGATTTTTCTATTGCAATAATCGGGATGATCATGGATGAGAGAAATTAGTAAATTCTTTAAATTGAAATGAATGGTCGTCAAAAGTTACTTTTTATGAGGAAGATTATTATCACGAGAGTTTTAAAACATTTACATGCGACTTCAGATAACATTACTACATATGCGCGAGGCTGCTTTTTACCTTATACAGTAATACTCAGGCTCCAGCATCGCTGCACCGCGACTGGGCCAGCCAACACGATACACCAGACCAGACCAGAGCAGACTCCAGACTAGCAACAACTTACTGCTACAGCTACACAGTTCCTACTGCAGTCAACACTGCTCTCTGGTCAGAGACCTTGCACATCGCAGGCAGCGCATGAGCAATACATCGAAATTACATCTGCTCGGACCTCTTACAAGAGAAAGACAGAAATTCTTAAACGTGCAGCAAATAATTGAAGAAGTGAGTTGCAGGTGCTACTCTGAGATGAAAAGGTTGGCACAGGAGTGGAGTTTGTGGTGGGCCGCATCAACCTAGTCAGAAGACTGGTGACTCAAAAATTAAATAAATAAAAATTAAAACAAATATATTATTTCTACAGAGTTACCTTCTTAGTACTTATGTTCGTCTTTACAACATATCTGATTGCTCTTTCTACAGATGTCCACACCTCTTCAACTGAACTGCCTGCTGTGATATTCCTTATCGCAGTATCGAAGTCTTTAGCGAAATTAAGACGCGCCTCATTTTTCCTCAGTACTTCCGTATCCCACTTCCTTCCACTCTGCTTCTTCCATGTGATTCTCTAAAGCTAGAGTGTACTCTTCGCCATTATTAAATTAGCGACATAAGTACACCATCCCCGCTAGCTTTGGCACTCCATCAGTAGAATCGATGACGTCCATATCTTTCGATCCAGATGCTGTGTTTATGATCTGGTAACATCTTGTGTGTGAAACTGTTCCAGTGTTGGTCTTCCATTTGCTGATCTCTGACACGGTCAGCGATCCGAAGCCACGGCTTATGGAGGCCAGCATCCACTACTGATGTCAGCAACCAGCGCTGATGCGTAGTTCGAGAATCTACCAACTCTGGCCCAGGGCAGAAGCTGCCCTTAAGTCCAGCGTCGTACAGGTCTGAAGACCCACCGGACTGGCAGGCTAGGTCCAGCATTCAGGACGACTACACGGCATCCTATGTCGTCGTCCACCTGAGGGGACGATGCGGGCAGTGATCTGGAAAGGACTGAGTCTTCCCTGAAAAGGCTTGTGAATGAAAACACACACATCGTGGTCACCACTATCTCCAAGCCGAGCTACCGAAGGGGCGTGCCTACCTAACCATCTACGAGCTGATGCAGCGTCTTCGTCAGTCTTCAATCCGCTTTTGGATTCAGCGGATTCTTCTCTGGATTACGTGTCCACCAAACAACACGGGAGATGCAGCAACGACTTTTCAGTAATAAATGGAATAATTTTGAATACTGTTCTATTGTTTCTAACGACGCCGCACAGATCCTCCGTCTGCATCCTGATGAGTTGGAGTTTCCAGCCCGGTAGAGGACGGCTCCTACAATATAAGGAAATTTATTATCTTCTTAATCATTGCATGAGACACAGCTTTTAAAAAACTGAAGCTTCACAGGAACAGCCAACCACAGTAAACCTGTAGCTGGGAATTACAGGAATAGACAAGAATTTTGAAAATGCAAATAGAAAGACTTCACATATGATTTCTTGTCCTCCAACCCTTCGCCCCCCCCCCCCCTCTCCACCCAAACTTGTGTGTCAATGTAAAATCACGACTAATATAGAATGTTGCATTAAGTACATGAGTTCATAAGATAATAATAATAAAAGTATCTTTAAAAAAAGTGGTGTCCTCTGAAATACAGTGTCCGGTGGTATGCGTAATTTAGATACAAATGTACGAGGGCATGCTGAAAAGCGATGCCTCTGAATTTCTTACGTGAAAACTCTTACAGTTTTAGAAATAAAACAAACGTTATTAACATTATACATCTCTATTCTTCATATTTAGATATTTATTTCTCAACATAGTGACCCTGGCGACGAACACATTGGAGTTTGACTTTGTTGTCGCAGCCACAAACTCACCGCTTTTTGCACCGCTTCATCAAATCAAAGCGAAATCCTCCATGGTGTTCTCTAAGTTTTGTAAACAGGTGAAAATCGGATGACTCCAGTTCCGGACTGTATGGAGGATTATCTATATACATCAGCCTCAAATGCCGTTCCTCTAAATTTTCTCAATAATCTTCCTCGAAAAGAGCGTCACCTTCTCTCTACAGATTCCCATTTGTGTTCCCGAAGTATGTCCACAATACGTGTGCATTCTTCGAACCTAGCAGTAAGCAATGTAGCAGCCCGCCTCTGAATTGCTTCGATGTCTTTCTTTAATCCGACCTGGTACGGATCCCAAACTCTCGAGCAGTATTCAAAAATAGGCCGCACTAGCATCTTATATGCTGCCTCCTTTAGAGCTGAACCACAATTTTCCAAAATTGTCCCTAAAAACCGAAATCGACCGTTCGCCTTTCATATCATAATCCTCGCATTCTCGTCCCATTTCATATCGTTTCGCAACGTTACACCCAGATATGTAAACTTGTAACGCCGGAAATGCATATCCTCCTATTTCCATCTATTGTACTGTAAATTTTTTCCTTATTTTGTTACCTGAATATATGACATTTCTGTGCCTTTATATGTTGTAATTGTTTTACTATTTGTATATATATATATTTATGCATTTATGTCGATGTATAATTGATTTGTTGTGTAAAGATTATTTGTATTTACACGCTGGGTCTGGCCTAGGGAAAACTATACTATCGAACGAATACATCGATAGGTCGTGTGGAGAACGAAAGTGTTTAGGATCTTTGGTAGTGTTAACTCTGCCGCGTGGAGCGCGGGTAGAGCATGAGAGAGTCTGGCTGGAGTAGCGAGTGGAGCAGGTGTGTGGTGTGAAGCTACCGCGAGTTGCCGCGCTTTCGGGGTTTGGCAGCATGTAATTGCGCTCGACTTGCGATGATAGTTTCTGACATGGTGTCGCGGACGGGAAGCATTAGCTGGCGCACATCAAGAGCCCGTTTCGTCTGGTGACCGTGTCGAGAAGAAGGCGCACCAACATCCAGCTTCTGCAACAGCGACGGCCGACAATGAGTGACTGTCGCCACATCCTCGATCGACGGCTTCAAACCTTCAATCAACCAACAAGGAAGACTGGAAGCACGTAAAGTTTTAGAACTGTATGGCAGACCTCACCTTTTCAAACTTTTAAAATTGTTGCATCACAAAATTACAGCTACTTAGCATGAACCTTTGTTGCTCATTGTCCCAATTGCATTACCAAGCAGTGTCCCTTCCTTTTCCGAAATGAACCGGAGTGTCGTTGAAATTCAAACGCCAGCATAATTCCATTTCACTGCTTTAATTTCAAAGTTCAGTTAAAGTATTCATAGCTGGCTACAATACTTAGATTACACAAGCACAAATTAAGAGTGCTAGTTTTGATACCATATTTTATCTTACCTGTGACTACAGCTCAGCTTGGTACGTACTAAATTTTACTATTGTTAATTGTTCAGAATCATTTAATTCAAGTTCAAAGTTAAATCTCTTGTTTCTAAATTGCGTAGAGTCTAGTTGTTTTTGAAATGATTGTTGAGGTAGTCCAAGGCTAACCGTATTCTGCTGGATTTCGATGTGCTTCAGAAAGAAAGCTCACTATTAACTTCAGTCACTAAATTAACTTTCGATTTTCCGGATTTATTAATTCTTTTGCTAAATTAAGTCAGAGTGTAGCGAAATTTATTACTTCTGACAAACTTTCAGTTTTCACACTACACGTGTCAACCTTCAGTTGCCACGCTTCTAGTGCTAATTACATGTGTAATAACCTTTCTTTTTCAGTTACTATAGTAATTGTCCTTAGGACTGGCGACCGTAATTTCCCCCAAATCTCAAATATCTAATTACCGCTAGTTGATTGTTAACGTAACGGCCGCACATTTACTTTCTTTATTAACTTTACCCCTATTTCAAAATTAATTTCCACCAGTTTCATTAGCATTTTTCCTTTCATTTAGATGTAACCCTTTCCTCCCTCTTTACCGACAAATTAACCTGGGTGACGATTGCTTTTCCCAAATTTCCATTAGGTACACGCGGTTTAATTTTTCACTGTCATTAAGGTCGATAAGTGAGGGGGGAGGTTACAAACCATATGAATGATCAAGCACTACATAATTAATGCTGTATTCGAACATTACGGGTTTGTTTTTCTTACTCATCTGCGTTAAGTTACGTTTTTCTACATTTAGAGCTAGCTGCCATTCATCACATTAACTAGAAATTTTGTATCCACCCACAATCACTGAACGTCGACACCTTCCCGTGCACCACAGCATCATCAGCAAACACCGCAGATTGCTGCCCACCTGTCGGCCGTATCATTAATGTACATAGGAAACAACAGCGGTCCTATCACAGATCCCTGGGGCACTCCTGACGATAATCTTGTCTCTGATGAACACTCGCCGTCGAGGACAACAAGCTGCGTTCTATAACGTGAGAAGTCTCCGAGCGACTCATATATCCGGGAACCTATTACATACGTTGGAACGTCTGTTAATAGTCTGCAGTGATGTACCGTGTCAAACGCTTTCCGGGAATCTGTTGCCCTCCATCCAAGGTTTTTGGGGTATCACGTGAGAAAAGGGCAAGCTGAGTTTCGCATGAGCAATCCTTTCTAAAACCGTGATGATTCATGGACATAAGCTTTTCGGTCTCGAGAAATTGCTTCTATTCGAACTGAGAATATGTTCGAAGATTCTGCAGCAAACCGATGTTAGGGATATTGGTCCGTTATTTTGAGGGTCCGTTACGATAGAGTGGGCCGAAGTCGTCGGATTGTTGAGGGTTTTAACACCTCCGTTTATTTATCCCGACCTGATCTGATCGAATAGCAGCCCAATAATTGTTATTAATGTGACCGTGTACCTAATGGGGCTGGCAATTGGAATTGACTGCTACGGAAGTTGTTACTTTCCAGTTCGTCCTTCTCAATACTGTAATAATGAAATGTCCGGTAACAAGAAAAACACCAACACAGTTTCACTAATCACGAACCTATATTCGTCTCAAAAACACAAAGAGGAGGAGACAGCCACTGCCTTCGTCATACATATCTAATTACGGCTAATCTCAGCACAGGCTTCTTCATTTTCTGTTATCGTCACACGCTAATCCATCACTGCATCCAACACTGCAATCCAACACTGCAATCCAAGGTGATGCCGGCGCTGTAGACGCGAAACCAAAATATCGGCACTAGAAATGTCACTGACCACTTCCGTAATTATACTTCTTCACTTCCCCGGTATTATTTCTAGTACAAAGGGGTTTAACCACGGCGATGGCAACTCCCTTTGTCGTTAAAGCCTTGCATTACAACAACTGGCCTCCACACACCTCTACCCGCAACATGGCACTCGCTCAACTCCACACTATCGATTGTTCGCCCTATCGACCTGTGCCGAGTGCAAATTTATAGTAAGGTCCTACGGACCCCTTACAAGGTGTCGCAGCGCTCATGTGTGGCTTCTCATTGTTGTGGCGAAGGAGAGTGTGTTGCATGTGTGACGAACTATTCCAGTTCTAAACCCGATTACAGAATATCTTTTCTCATGCGCGGACTTAGTTGCGTTACACATCGCCGTGTTACTCGCTACAATCCGGAAACCTCTAGC
The DNA here is from genome assembly GCF_023898315.1 of Schistocerca nitens. NCBI lineage: Eukaryota > Metazoa > Arthropoda > Insecta > Orthoptera > Acrididae > Schistocerca > Schistocerca nitens. Next base: position 213,776,660 of record NC_064619.1, read on the forward strand.
GGCAGATGGCTGCAAATATATAGACATTAAGGTTGTAGAATGTTAATAATGGTTGTTTTATTTAGAAAGGCTTAAGATGCTTCACATAAGAAATTTGGAGGCATTACTTTTCAGCATGCGGCTGCGAACGAAAATATTAGAAAACTTAGCTTCAATAAGAAATCTTATATACTCTTTGACCGAATCTGTGGCGGTCGCATTCTTTACGAAGGCAAGTGTAAAAAAATAGAAGAAATACCCGTCTGCCGCATATATAAAACAAACTATGCGCAGCCTTTCGGCCGTTCTTCATGGAGGTTTGCTTACACCGCACGCCTTTTAATATTTATTGGACTCGCACAAGCGCTCCCGCGGAAGCGTGCCCGAAAAGTTTTAATTTATATATTCATTTAGCAATTAAAGCCGCGACGCGTATGAAATAACTGTACTCTCCATTACGCGGGGCTCATTCATTACGGGGTCGTGGCTGGGCGGTGGGGCCGCCCCTGGAGCAGCACAATGTATTGCCGCTCAGCCGGCGGCATGCATCACGCGCTATTGCCTGCCCGACAGCCAATAACCGGCGACTAAATTGAAATGGATCGTCGGCCATTTCGTATTAATTTAGCGCAGACACTACTTGCAACGGCCGCTCTTTTATTGGGGCGCCATCATTTTTACTCCTCGCGCACACGGTGCCCTAGACCGACGTCCTGGAAGCGCTCATTCATACCCTATCACTCCGAGGCCCGAGGGCGTGCGTTCAAACGGCATAAAAATATCTCATGTTCAATGGATAAAGAGGAGATAAATGTGATTGTCTTACGTTGCGTGAGCTGACGGAGCACGGGAGGAAGGATGCCAATTTTTCTCGACTTTGGCGTGAAAAATGAAAAAAAAACCTTCTACGGTCAGCACCATCCATCTCAATTTGCGAACCTATCGGGGCGTGGCTCCTGACTTGATTAGTGCAGCTTCTCATTCTGTATCATCGATTTTAAGAGCGTGCGTTAATGACCCAGTAACGAGAACGAGGGATAGTTGTAGAGTTTCACTTATCGTCTCGAAAAAATTGAGCTTGCGTTGACATACGGTTCCTCAGACGTCTCGGTACTAGGTGTCAGAAGCACACCTACAATAAAGTACTGCGCCCAACAAACATACTATGTGACATTCGTAACGTGAGTTTTCAAAATCTTTGACTCAGTCCTCGTTTCTTCATTATGACGAAGTGACCAAAAAATCTTCCACGGCAATTATGTTCGAAATGGATAAGGACTTGTTTATTTCTTCTATTTCTTGATTACGCAATGGACCGCCAGCACCAGAAGCTGCACAAAGTAAGTTGATTCTCGGTGCAGTGGCTGATGAGAGCCACTGTAAATGGGATAGGCTTTTACGGTCGCTCCCATGAACCGCAGCACCGAGTGTCAACTTAGTTCGCGCTTATAGTATATGTTCAAACATTGTTCAAATGGCTCTGAGCACTATGGGACGTAAGATCTGAGGTCATCAGTCCCCTAGAACTTAGAACTACTGAAACCTAACTAACCTAAGGACATCACACACATCCATGCCCGCAGGTTCGAATCCTGCCTCGGGCATGGATGTGTGTGATGTCCTTAGGTTAGTTAAATTTAAGCAGTTCTAAGTTCTAAGGGACCTGCGACCGTTGCAGTCGCGCGGTTCCGAATTGAAGCGCCTAGTACCGCTCGTCCACCTCGGCCGGCCTATAGTACACTCCTGGAAATGGAAAAAAGAACACATTGACACCGGTGTGTCAGACCCACCATACTTGCTCCGGACACTGCGAGAGGGCTGTACAAGCAATGATCACACGCACGGCACAGCGGACACACCAGGAACCGCGGTGTTGGCCGTCGAATGGCGCTAGCTGCGCAGCATTTGTGCACCGCCGCCGTCAGTGTCAGCCAGTTTGCCGTGGCATACGGAGCTCCATCGCAGTCTTTAACACTGGTAGCATGCCGCGACAGCGTGGACGTGAACCGTACGTGCAGTTGACGGACTTTGAGCGAGGGCGTATAGTGGGCATGCGGGAGGCCGGGTGGACGTACCGCCGAATTGCTCAACACGTGGGGCGTGAGGTCTCCACAGTACATCGATGTTGTCGCCAGTGGTCGGCGGAAGGTGCACGTGCCCGTCGACCTGGGACCGGACCGCAGCGACGCACGGATGCACGCCAAGACCGTAGGATCCTACGCAGTGCCGTAGGGGACCGCACCGCCACTTCCCAGCAAATTAGGGACACTGTTGCTCCTGGGGTATCGGCGAGGACCATTCGCAACCGTCTCCATGAAGCTGGGCTACGGTCCCGCACACCGTTAGGCCGTCTTCCGCTCACGCCCCAACATCGTGCAGCCCGCCTCCAGTGGTGTCGCGACAGGCGTGAATGGAGGGACGAATGGAGACGTGTCGTCTTCAGCGATGAGAGTCGCTTCTGTCTTGGTGCCAATGATGGTCGTATGCGTGTTTGGCGCCGTGTAGGTGAGCGCCACAATGAGGACTGCATACGACCGAGGCACACAGGGCCAACACCCGGCATCATGGTGTGGGGAGCGATCTCCTACACTGGCCGTACACCACTGGTGATCATTGAGGGGACACTGAATAGTGCACGGTACATCCAAACCGTCATCGAACCCATCGTTCTACCATTCCTAGACCGGCAAGGGAACTTGCTGTTCCAACAGGACAATGCACGTCCGCATGTATCCCGTGCCACCCAACGTGCTCTAGAAGGTGTAAGTCAACTTCCCTGGCCAGCAAGATCTCCGGATCTGTCCCCCATTGAGTATGTTTGGGACTGGATGAAGCGTCGTCTCACGCGGTCTGCACGTCCAGCACGAACGCTGGTCCAACTGAGGCGCCAGGTGGAAATGGCATGGCAAGCCGTTCCACAGGACTACATCCAGCATCTCTACTATCGTCTCCATGGGAGAATAGCAGCCTGCATTGCTGCGAAAGGTGGATATACACTGTACTAGTGCCGACATTGTGCATGCTCTGTTGTCTGTGTCTATGTGCCTGTGGTTCTGTCAGTGTGATCATGTGATGTATCTGACCCCAGGAATGTGTCAATAAAGTTTCCCCTTCCTGGGACAATGAATTCACGGTGTTCTTATTTCAATTTCCAGGAGTGTATATGTGTCTCCCCAACTATAAAACAGGAGTGGCATATAGAAATTAGTCTTTACGAAGATGTAACTACCTCAAATAATTGATTCAATTCAATCTTGCATAGCCTTTTCTCTCAGACAAAGAAAACCCAGAGATCCTACTGCTGGTCGCCAGAAATCAGCACTGTCTCAAAAGGTTGCCATTTTCGTGAAACAAAACGCCATCGCTATTATACCGATCATTAAATATTCTCTCTCGTATCAATAACTGGTTAGTTCACTGGAACACAACTCTGGATCCGTAACTGAATAATTCACCTCTGAATTCTAAATAAATATCTGCGATTATCATACACTACTGGACATTAAAATTGCTACACCAAGAAGAAATGCAGATGATAAACGGTTATTCATTGGACAAATATATTATACCGGAACTGACATGAGATTACATTTTTACGCAATCTGGGTGCATAGATCCTGAAAATCAGTACCCAGAACAACCGCCTCCGGCCGTAATAACGGCCTTGATACGCCTTGGCATTGAGAAGAACAGAGCTTGGATGGCGTCTACAGGTACAGCTGCCCATGCAGTTTCAACACGGTACCACAATTCATCAAGAGTAGTGACTGGCGTATTGTGACTAGCTACCATTGACCAGACGTTTTCAATTGGTGAGAGATCTGGAGAATGTGCTGGCCAGGGCAGCAGTCGAACATTTTCTGTATCCAGAAAGGCCCGTACAGGACCTGCATTATCCTGCTGAAACGTAGAGTTTCACAGGGATTGAATGAAGAGCCACGGGTCGTAACACATCTGAAATGTAACGTCCACTGTTCAAAGTGCCGTCAATGCGAACTAGACGTGTAACCAATGGCACCCCATACCACCACGCCGGGTGATACGCCAGTATGGCGAAGACGAATACACGCTTCCAATGTGCGTTCACCGCGATGTCGCCAAACACGGATGCAACCATCAAGATGCTGTAAACAGAACCTAGATTCATCCCAAAAAATGACATTTTGCCATTCGTGTACCCAGGTTCGTCGTTGAGTACACCATCGCAGGCGCTTATGTCTGTGATGCAGCGTCAAGGGTAACCGCAGTCATGGTCTCCGAGCTGAGAGTCAATGCTGCTGCAAATGTCGTTGAACTGTTCGTGCAGATGGTTGTTGTCTTGCAAACGTCCCCATCTGTTGACTCAGGGATCGAGACGTGGTTGCACGACCCGTTACAGCCATGTGGATAAGATGACTGTCGACATAAAAGTTTTCTGGGTTTGGTACCGCGTCATAATGTAAAAACTACTGCTGCTGGAGAAAAACCAACATTCCGGCCACGATTGCAGCGGCCTTCTTCTGGGTCTAATGGTCACCATTAGAGCCAGAAGAAGACCGCTGCAATCGTGGCCCAAACGTTAGTTTTCCTCCAGCAGCAGAAGTTTTTACATTATGACGCGGTACCAAACCCAGAAAACTTTTATGTCGACTGACTCTGGCCGCGGAAGCCTACGCAATTATAAGATGCCTGTCATCTCGACTGCTAGTGATACAAGGCCGGTGGCATATAGCACAGCGTTCCGTATTACCCTCCTGAACCCACCGATTCCATATTCTGCTAACAGTCACTGGATCTTGACCAACGCGAGCAGCAATGTCGCGATACGATAAACCGCAATCGCGATAGGCTACAATCCGAGCTTTATCAAAGTCGGAAACGTGACGGTACACATTTGTCCTCCTTACACGAGGCATCACAACAACGTTTCACCAGGCAACGCCATTCAACTGCTGTTTGTGTGAAATCGGTTGGAAACTTTCCTCATGTCAGCAAGTTGTAGGTGTCGCCACCGGCGCCAACCTTGTGTGAATGCTCTGAAAAGCTAATCATTTGCACATCACAGCATCTTCTTCCTGTCGGTTAAATTTCGCGTCTGTAGCACGTCGTCTTCGTGGTGTAGCAATTTTAATGGCCAGTAATATAGGATTCAGTTTATAGCAGTCACAACTTTCCTTAATTACGAATCGTAGTCACAGATATTAATTCATACAGACGTCGAGTATGTAACCATAACGCTATTTCTTTTCTGTATTGATTAAAAGAACATATAACTTCACACAACGTATCCCAAAATTACTGATAGGTCACTCATGATCACAGAACTATCAATACAATCCTTTACATATTATACTCATTTAAAACTATACCCTGAAGTACTGTTTGTAACGTAATTTCAATACAAGCACGTTACTGTCTCTTGAATGTTTAATGTCGTGAGTAATTTCGATCATCTTAACTGTTCCGCCTTAGAATCCACATAACTTTGTAACAAATTGTTTGTAGTTAGTTATTAATGAAATTGAAACGTCCCCTTTTGAAAAATTTTACAGGACTGTGCTTAAAATGACACAATATTTTTAGCGCAACGCAATCTGACTTTCAAAAAAAATCCCTACAAAAGAATGGCCCTGACTAACATTAAACTATACCTTTCACAAATCACTTACCTCACAAAAATCTTCGCTACTCAAGCTACTGCAATACAGCGAGCGCCACTACTGCCAGCTAAATAAAAGATTCAAAGTACTGAAGGCACTAACTACTGATGGGCATAGTTGGCAAATGAAAGATTTTGATAGAGAACAACCAATGTATTTACCTCAATAGTCATAATATATATAGCAGTTCATGACAAATTTCAAAACTCCGCCATCTCTCTCTCCACATCCACCACTGCTGGCGGCTCACCTCCAACTGCGCAACGCTACGCGCTGTTCACAGCCAGCTGCGTAACACTACAATGGCGAGTATTACAACAATGCAAAGCAGTCACAGACTGCACACAGCACAGCCAGTGATTTTCATACAGAGGTGGCGTTACCAAAAAAAACCTAAACAGCCTACATACATAGCCCCCATGCTCCCCACAAAAAATTTTACAAATTGGTTTGGGCAGTGGCCAATACAGATTTGAAAAAATTTTTCATAATTACAATAACAAAGAAATCAAATGCACACACTTATTGATACAATGTTGGTCAAAAGCTAAACTTTCTCACAGTCCATAAAGACAGTCCTAATCGTTTATCGTAAAACTGCTGTTTCTTTTCTCAAAGTCTGAGCAGTAAAAGAAAATGCACACGGAAGTAGTGGATTTCCATGCAGTCTTGAAGAAGTAGTGTTGTCCTTCCAACGGAAAGACAGTGCTGACTCTTGACATGCTGACAGGTAATGGGCAACAACAGAGCAAACCCACAGCAGAGTCAGTCTAAGTTTTGAAGAATATTGGTAGATAGGATATCACAGAGTAGACCCATTGTAGTCCTGGTAGAGATTATGGTATTGGTCGGCCACCAGAGGTGCAGACCCACTGTAGTCCTTGTAGAGATAATGGTATTGGTGGGCCATCAAAGATGCAGACCCACTATAGTCCTTGTAGAGACAGCCAGCAACCATCTGCTGCGACTGTGCAGGTGCACAATCACCATCGAAGAGTCTTGCGGACAATATAGCAAGTCCATAAACCACCACTTGTGCACTCACAAATTTTTTGGAATTGTCCTTAGAACCAGCAATGCTGTTATCCAGTCCCTTGCTGAATTATTAACACACGTGCAAACACTAACAGTCCCTACTTCTCACATATTGTGCATATACTATGACCAACAGAAACGTGTGCAGTGAAATGGAACTTACAAGTTAATAATATGATGAACTGGTATCAATTACAATTTTATAGCATAAGAAGACAATAATAACGGTACAAAATACATCATTAAAAACATAATAATACAGATAACATTTGTAGGAATCGGGGCTTTACAAAAGAATAGAAATAAACATATACATCAGTGTTACAGGAATTATGACATAAGTAAATAAATAAAAGATCAGAATAATTATTGAAACATCAACTTCACACATGAGCATTAAAACAAAACAGAACAAATAATGTTTAAACATCTTTACAAAGTAAATAACATAGTATTAGAAAAATTCTACAACATAACAACATCAGCTAAACACATAAAGACAGGAAAAACACAAATACACAAGAGTACACAAACACATAGCATAATGATACAAAAGGAAAGGACAGGGTTTGTTTTACTGCAGTATTTTGCAAACAAAACTTTCTTTACTTCTTGGAGATCTCCCTTCATTCATCATTATTCCCAAAAAGTCCTATCTATACCTGCTTTCTGTATTCTATTCATATTTCTTTCAAAATAATTATTTCTCAGTGCACAATCCTCATATTTGCCAAATCTGTTTCATATAACCTCTGAATGCATTCTTTCCCTATTCTTCATAGTCAGTTTCTTATATAGTCTACCCCTTCTTAAACTAACTTAAATCTACTGAGTTCAGATGCTAAACTAAGGAACGAGGCAATGCAGCAGCACAAAACAATTAACACAAACAGCAATGATAAAAATACAAAAGGCAAAGCAAGCAGCATAAATTACAACTAATATAAGGCAATGAGCAGCAAACAAGAAAAATAAATCGGTAGTAAAACTGGCTTAAAAGAATAATACAAAGTGAAATTTAGTAGCACTATGCATGGCAAACAGCAGCAGCATCTAAACATGACAAAGCTCAAGCAGAAAAAATAGTACACTAAAGACAACAATGCAGATAAGGGAAATGTCTGTTCACATCTTAATGTCTATGTAATTAAAGTGGTGCACCACAAAAACTAATTCTACAAAAAAATTAGCCAGTACTTGAAAAGAAAATTATATATGCAGTTATTGTTATCAGTCCCTTCTTATTGTTCTTTCCATTCCCAGAGCTCCTTTTTCGAATAATGTGGATCATAAAATAATTATTTAATAGATCTGTTGACAGAAAGTGTTCACATTAGCAAATGCATTTTATTTTATAAAACTAATGCTGCAACACAGCTGGAAACCAGATATGAAATGAAATAAGCAACTATGAAGAGCAAAGCATAAAAATATCATTCAGTAGTCATGAGGCATTTCATAAGTTAGTAGAAAAATCTCTCAACTAGAGAGACAGTAGTCATAGTCAGGTGTATAGACATAAAAATATTTCTCGTCATTTCATTAGGCATTTCAGTAAATATCATACATTAAGAGCTCCACAGTGTAATCATATGTTTTCAAGTTCGACCTTGTCGTTTTTGTGATGCTTTCTACAAAGGAATGTCAATAGTGAGGTTAATGGCCCCTTTTTTCTCCACCTAATGGCTGTTTCTCCAGGTGGCTGGCACAGGTGGCCACTCAAGACGCATTACGTCAAGGTCACTTACCTTTCTTACCGAAATATTTACGACACCAGTTTGCACTACAGTGGCAGTTTCATATAAAAAAATTCACAGGTCGGGAATTTGCGTTGCAAACGTGCAGAAACAAAATCCTATAAATATAACGGTGTCCAAAAAATTTTCGTCGGCATTGTAATACATTCACGCATTTACACACACTTCATAACTCTTAAAGTACGATTCTTGGTTTCCAACAACCTTTTCCACAAATCAGGGTTCCTAGCCACTACTCATTATGCCTTACCTTATTACACATATAAATATTCGTCGACGCTTCTTCAATATTTCACCATAACAGATAAGTAGCATAATCAAATCCCTCATATAGCATCAGCTTATTGAACATAAACATACCTCAGCAGCATAATACACATCGTCGTCGTAATAATAACATCATAATACCTCAGTCAAATCTCAAAAACGTTGTAGCTTTCTGCAATAATTTTAAAACCTACAAAAAATTCTCTGCTCGTTTTAAAAGTGTCATCTACCTCAAACGTACTTTAAAAATCATGATCCCATACCAATTACATCATTCAAAGCTCTCATAGTATCACAATGGTTCTGAAAAAATATGAACAGTTCACAAAGTACAGACAAAATACAATTTCATAAGTGTGAAGTTATCCATCTGTGTAATTGCGTAAACATGTGTCACTGATGTAGTAAAAAGAAATGTTTATCTCTCAGTTAAATAATCAGATAGCTGTGTAATTTGTGTGTTAGAGAAATATGGTACCGATGTGTAAAATTATATAAGCAAATACCATATTAGCTAGGGCTCCTTGTGCTTGCCAAACACATGGTACACAAAGTAAACGTGTACCCCCCTGAGGATTAATGTAATTATACCCTCAGGTGTTACAGATTACAGCAATGGAATGAAATGTATCACGGAAAACCTTCTTTGCAATTAAAAAATCTTGAAAAATAAATGGCTTAAGTACAAAATTAATCTCTCAAATGCGTGTCCTGTAGCGCTAAATGTGCGTCTTGCTGTAAGATAATTCTGTGGAAGTGTCGTAGTTATCGTCCTCCGAAAGCTAAGTTCTGCAGAAGTCAATGTACTTACCTCACGATACACAAAAATGAAATACTTTGCGAATAGATATCTTAGTTATTACGCTTATTGCCGTGATGAAGAAAGTACTGTGCTGTAACGTGTGCTACGGAAAAGGCTGTATCATTGTAGCTATACCACAAAAGTTGCTACTGAAACATGTTTTACTTTCCAGAATAATGCAGAAAAACTGTGCAGATATAAAACAGATACACCGCAAAAGCAACATTGTAAATTGTCACACATTAGTAGCGTCGTGATAAAACCGTGTAGTTGTCACATAAACTAACCACTGTGTCGTCTGGTATCTCACAGAAAGTACTTTAAATCTAGAATGTATTTTCAGTAAACCAAAATGTTGCATTAAAATCTCATTAGCAGTACTGGTAAATGTGCTAAGTATGTGAGCCTTATAGTCGTTACGTAATCGTGCAACTAACAAGCAAGAATGTACACACACAATAACACTGTGTCGTCTGTTCACAATAACAAAGCATTCGTAATTTCTGTTTAAAAATGTTCCCTAGGTTCTAGACTGGATATTTAACTTCAAACATTGTTGCATGTTAACAGTTTCTTAAGTCTGACAAAGCATACTAGAAATGTGAAGTGAAAAGTTTTATGGCAAAGACAAAGTTAAAAAGCAGATTATCTCTCAATAAATGGTTTTACATGTGAAATGTGGTGTAAACCTTTACTCTTCCTAGTACGCAGAGTTTCAACTTCAACGCAATTATCATGTGGTATATGTCGGTAAAGAATACTGGAATTTTTCTCAAGGCTAGCGTAATATATTATTTTTCTTGGAGCCAGCCGGCGCACGCAGCTGCCTGCGGTGCGAGTCATTGTCTGTCTCTTTGTTGGCGCGCGCCGTTATTGGGATTAGGAGACCTAACTTCTACAAATTCGCCTTGCCGAGAGGACCCAGCTCTGTTAGAATCCCGCCAGTTCTGATGAAATTCAGGTCTGTCGTTATGTCGGTAGTTTACATAGTTTCTTTTCTCTCTGTCATGTGGTGGAGAATTTCTCCTGGAATCGTAACTGCGTGGTGGACCGTTGCGTCTGAAGTTATTCTGTCTCCCTTGGTAATAATTATTTTGGTACCCATATTGTCTGTTTCTATGGTTATCTCTGTCATATTCATTACTACGGAAATGCGAGCTTTCTCTGTAACTGTTATTACTCTGCCAGTGGTTGTCATATGGGTGGCGTCTGTTTTGGTCACGATTTGTGTGGTGAGAATAGCCTTGTCGTGTCCAGTTATTATTTCTTTCGTCGCGGAATTGCGACGGATGTGACCTGTAATTGTTGTGTTCCTGGTTTCGCGTTCCGTGATTATGAGTGTCGATTTCCAATTCTTGTAAGAGTCCCTGAAAAGCTTCAATGTCGTCTTTACAACGCCCTGCCAAATTAATATTTCTTAAATTTTCAGGTAATTTGATTAAGCAAATGCGGATGAGTTCTGAGGGGCTGTATGGGATTGACAGGTACTGATTCTTATGCAACATGTCTTCAAAATATTTCACAAGATTGGAGAATTCAGATTCTTCGAAATGTTTCATCATTATGATGTTATGTTTTACTCGGTCTTGTGTAGCTTGAGACCAATATGCTGAGAGGAAGGCATGATAAAACTCTCCTTCACTGTGGCAATCGTGAATGACCGACCGCATTCTTACAGCTGGTTCATTCTCTAAGTAGCCACACATAAATTCTAACCTGTGCTCCAACGACCAGTTGGGAGGAAAACAATGAGAGAATTGATGAAGCCACGCTTGTGGATGAATGTCGTTGCCGGAATTCTTAAATGTTTTGAATTTACGTGTAGTAATAAACAGCTTATAGTCAAAATCATCATGTTGGCGAGTCGCATGTCGGTCGTTATTACGTCGTTTCGGCGGTTCCATCTCAAAATTCGGTGTGCTTTGCCAATTTATTTCATAACTTCCGAAGTGTCCTGTGTTATTATTTTGTGGTTGTTCCGTATTTCTAAGTCCCTCTTCCCATATTGGAGCGCGAGTGGCCTCTGAAATACGTAATTCTTGTATTACCTGAGTCAGCTGATCTTGTACTTCCCGGATTTCTCTTTGGTGTTGCGTATTAATTTTATTTTGATTTTGTTTGAATTTTCTAATTTGTTCATACTCTTCTGTGTCAGTGAAGGCTACAGGTCTTGTGTCATTCAGATCATCATCTACCTTTGTAGATAAGTTAGTGACCTGATCCGAAAGTTCGGCTACTTTCTCCGATAGTGAACACATTTCCTCAGTGTGTTTTTCTGAACCAAGTTTCAGAGTGTCCATTTGTGTTGAAATCGAATCTACTGTGTCCTTCAAGTTTTCCTGAGTTTTTGCAAGTTGCGTAACCGAATCGGTAGATGCAACTGAGTCAATTTTGGCCCACAAGGTCTCATGATTTTCATGAACAATGGTTTGCAGTTCTTTTATGGCTGCTTCGTGAGTCTGTAATGCATTTTCATGCCGCGAAAAAATAGGTTGAAAATGCTCACAAATTTGTGTTTTTACGTCATTACAGACTTTTTGACATTTCGATTCAATGTTATGTAACTCAGTAGTTAAATCTTCACGTGTTTGTTCAAGTGTGGTGTCTAACTTTTGAAGATTTTGTTCCATTGTGTCTAACTGTTGCTGTGTTTGTCTCTGGTGTTGTTCCATTGTGTCTAACTTTTGAAGATTTTGTTCCATTGTGTCTAACTTTTGAAGCTTTTGCTGTGTTTGTCTCTGATTTTGTTCCATTGTGTCTAACTTTTGAAGACTTTGTCCCATTTGTCTCTGATTTTGTTCCATTTGTTGCATTAATTGCAATAATAATGTATTAGTGTCTGGAATCTGTTTCTCTATGCTTTTTGGCAGTGCATTTTCACCGGCAACATTCACATTTTGACAAGCAGAAAATGTGTCTTGACTCATTTGAGAAAACGGTGAGGACCCAAAACCTGAATCTACAGTATTTGCGAAACTGTGTCCTGTCATTTCGGATTCCTGAGGCGAGCTGTTGCCGACCGATCGATAGATAATGCTTCCCTGTTCACTACCTGTTTCACTGTCTACACCATTATTTGCCACCCGCTCCATTTCCCTATGCACAATTACCAAATTACTACTTTGAACATTAGTTAATTCATTACACGGTGGCGCTAACACACTGCTTTCGTCTTCGCTGTCATTTCTCAATTTACTTTGGAGCCTAGTGTTACGTTTTTCACATGCCATTATTGTCACAATATTTCACACGACAACACAGAAAAACACAATTTGAAGAGCAAAAATAGGGGAACACATTAACATAGCACTGAAAATAATATCTAGTTAATTGCAGCTGCGAGATACTTGGTGGAAATCTACATGCGTGCCACACCTGTTTTACTGTACAACAATGAAAGACTGCAACTACAAAGGAGATTCTCTCTACAATTACGCGCTAGCAATAAACAAAATCTACACTAATTACACAAACTACAAGAAAAAATCAGAAGATTCCAGTGAGGTATCCTAGGCTAAGGGTCGACATATGAAACGTCCCCTTATAACAATTATACACGAGACTGAGCTTAAACTGACACAATATTTTTAGCGCAACGCAATCTGACTTTCAAAAAAAATCCCTACAAAAGAATGGCCCTGACTAACATTAAACTATACGTTTCACAAATCACTTACCTCACAAAAATCTTCGCTACTCAAGCTACTGCAATACAGCGAGCGCCACTACTGCCAGCTAAATAAAAGATTCAAAGTACTGAAGGCACTAACTACTGATAGGCATAGTTGGCAAATGAAAGATTTTGATAGAGAACAACCAATGTATTTACCTCAATAGTCATAATATATATAGCAGTTCATGACAAATTTCAAAACTCCGCCATCTCTCTCTCCACATCCACCACTGCTGGCGGCTCACCTCCAACTGCGCAACGCTACGCGCTGTTCACAGCCAGCTGCGTAACACTACAATGGCGAGTATTACAACAATGCAAAGCAGTCACAGACTGCACACAGCACAGCCAGTGATTTTCATACAGAGGTGGCGTTACCAATAAAAAAACCTAAACAGCCTACTTACAAAACACTCTTCTCATTTCCTGAACCTCTTGATATCTTCGTATGCTCAGTTAACATTCAGTCCATTCGAAGAATTAATCTTTCTTAAATATCCAGTCTTAAATTGTTGAACTTTCTAATTTAGATTTCGATAACTTCTCAATATTCTTCAGACATCGTCGTAACTGCTTTAACTTTTCTATTAGAATAAACAGACACAATTTTAGAGAAACACTTACAGTTCACTGTTCCCAGTATGATTATCTCTGCAGAAGTGGTTACATTATATTTCGTCAATTATTTCTACAATTTTAACAATGTGATAAGGGTATTGGCGAAATCCCCCCGTAGCCTGGCTGTCGGCTGGACTGCAGTATCAGCCGGTTCCGGAGAGCCAAACTTCTGGAATACCTAGCCACTCTTGTGGTTGTAACATGAAACAAAACAAAACAAATACACTTTTCTTGAGTATAACAAGATGGAAAACAGGGGCAACTAAAACAAACTTTAACAACTTATTTGATATCATACAGTGGAAATAACCACATAGGGTTTTCCGATTCTTTTTGGAACACTACAAGTTGCTGCCATTAAACGTGAAAATACTGTTGGTACATCTCTTCATATTCAGTCCTCAATTCAACATAATTTTCTCAACGATGGATGACTTGGCGGGAACTTTGTAGAACTCCGCACTTCTGGCTATTGAGAAAAGAAAGGTTCTAGCGTGGACAAAAATCACCTCGCTCCTATTCTGCAAAAGCCTTCCACGCAATGATTTCTTAATCCTAGGCTAGTTAAATATGTCAGAGGGATACGGGAGAGAAGTTTTAGATGGTTTGGTTGCTTTGCAGTATGTAAATGAGATGAGCTGCCCGTGTTTGTTTCCCTATCAGAAGATAAAATGATCTCACTTACTAAACTTTTGTTCGCTCGACCGTGGAGATATCAGTCTTCATCACCTAGTGCGAGGATTCTGTTGCCAAAATAATAAATTAAATACGAAATTGAACAAGGAGAAACTGCAGACCAGTAAGAAGCAGTGAATTTAAAACAAAGCAAATGTAATCTTGATAAAAAAAAATCACACTAAAGCAATCTGGTCGCATGCAATGGGATTTCGCCAACCCACAATTCTGGTCTCTACGGCGAGCCGCCGGCTAACTGTAGGACAATCTAAATGTAGATGAAAAATATAAATAATCTTAAGAGAAATATCGAATACTCTTCCAGCGCCCTAGAGAGAGAGAGAGATAATTGAAAACACGTAGCTGAACCTTGGGAATTTAGAACCATGAACGAAAAAAGTTACCCATGAGGAATCGCGTATTAGAATCTCGCAGATGGGGGCAGCGCGACAAAGCCTACCGCTCTAACATCGGTTGAAACGTAATGCCAGTTGTGCCCGTGCAAGTCGCATATTTACGTCCTTATCACAGACGAAGCTGGCACGAGCATTCTACCACACAAGCTTATTGAATCTATACGTGGTTGCTTCCAAGATGATGGAAGCCAACAAAGTACTGCAAAATGACAGCATTTACCGCACTGCTGTTGGGCGCGAAGAGAAGCTCACTAAGAACTGCAACAAAATGTGGGTAGGAAAACGTCTCCCCGGAGTTTGGAAGTTTTCTACCAGTTATTGGTTTCATGTCGAAAATGTACGGAATGAATTTCTCGCTCACAATCTGCAACATGTCTGATTTTTTAAATTTAGACTCAGCTCTAGTATCGGCATAGCTACTCTAATTTTCAACCTGAATTTATTTATGCAAAGTACTTTTTCGGAATGTGATTTTAATTAATCATAAATGCATCTGACTGTTTGTAAATTAGATTGCATAAAAGAATTATTCACAAAAATACTAAAGTCGACTAATTGTTAATTTAATTTAAATGTGCCCTATTACAATGACACATCTGTTGAATTTACATGAAATTTTACTAATTGAAAATTGTTCCTGATATTCTGTCAAAAATATTGATTTAGGGCCTACAACAAATTGTTACCTTGTAGTGGATAACTTCACTGTGCTTTGACTACACGGACAGAGTAATGAGCTGATATTAATTACTGCGCAGCAGTAGACCTTCTTGTTTTTATTTCTTTTAAATTGCTGCTTTAGCAAATTTGTTTTTAATTCTCATTTTAAATTTGGTAATTACTGTTGACGCAAAAGTGCAAAGCGTGACAATGCAAATATTACTAAACATTTTTCTTTGTGAAATATTTCTAAATAAGAAAATGAAGTACTTTGACATTATATCCAGTCCTTTAAATGACACCAATGGAAACAAACTAATGTGATTAACCAACATTGTCTTTACCCGCACTGTCATGCACTATCATATCCGCTTCTACAAAATACACTGGTGATAAATAAAATCACGACACCAAGTATGAGCTGTGCGACAAAAATGAAAGTATCTAGACGTGTTTCTACATTTGAAAGATGACGTATATTCAAATTTCGCGCCATCAGCGCCTCTATAAGGACGCTGAACAGGTTTGTTCTAAATAGTGGTAGGAACGGCCGTGAGCGTTACTTAACTTAGAGGTTGGACGTGGTGAGTTGATGTTAGTCAAAAACGCATTTAAGGCGACTAAGACGCTATTACCAACACCTCACTGAGTTTAAACGAGGTTGTGTATTAGGACTATGAGAAGCTGGATGTTCCTTCTGTGAAATTACAGAAAGGCTTGGGAGGGCTATAGCCACTGTACATGATTGCTGGCAACGGTGGTCAGGGGGATGTACGGTTGCAAGAAGACCGGGCTCCAGATGGTCAAGTGACACTACAAAGAGGGAAAACCATCGTGTTGGACGTGTGGCTCTCGCGCATGGTCCTGCATCTCCAGCAGCAATTTCAGCGGCAGTCGGCACCACAGTGATATAATGAACTGTTGCAAATCTTTACTTCAAGGACAGTTCCGAGCCAGACGCCCTGTAGCGCGCATTCCTCTGAGCCCAGCCCACCGCTGTTTGCCACTTTAGTGGTGACAAGCGAGAACTCAGTGGAAGGCACGATGGAGGTCTTTTGTGTTTTCTGATGTAAGCTGGTTCTGTCTTGGTGCCAAAATGGCCATATACGAGGTGTGGCTGGAAAAAAACCGGACTAGTACTGGTGAAACAATAAAACGAATGCAATAAGGCTGAAAGTCGCGTGGCCTGTCACGTGACTCTCGCTCCGCCTACTGCTCGAGTTTCATCTGCCTCCTGCACTCAGTCTGCCCGTGGCCTCTGTTTTAAGTAGTTGACGTTTTGTCTGTGCGTCGGAAAATGTTGAGTGTACAGAAAGAACAGCGTGTTAACATCAAATTTTGTTTCAAACTAGGAAAATCTGCAAGTGAAACGTTTGTAATGTTACAACAAGTGTACGGCGATGATTGTTTATCGCGAACACAAGTGTTTGAGTGGTTTAAACGATTTAAAGATGGCCGCGAAGACACCAGTGATGACACTCGCACTGGCAGACCATTGTCAGCAAAAACTGATGCAAACATTGAAAAAATCGGTAAACTTGTTCGACAAGATCGCCGTTTAACAATCAGAGCAGTGTCTGAGTTAACAGGAGTTGACAAGGAAACTGTTAGGCAGATTCTTCATGAAAGTTTCAACATGAACAAAGTGTGTTCAAAAATGGTTCCAAAGTGTCTCACAATTGAACAGAAGGAACGCCGAAGAATGATTTGTTCTGACATCCTGGAAAACATTGAAAGTGATCCCACCTTCTTACAAAATGTTATTACTTGCGATGAATCGCGGTTTTTTACTTACGATCCCGAAAGTAAACGCCAATCGATGCATTGGAAAACTCCTGGTTCTCCACGACAAAAAAAAGCACGAATGTCAAAATCGAAATTCAAGGCAATGATGATTGTTTTTTTTGACATCAAAGGGATTGTGCACATTGATTGGGTACCAGAGGGACAAACAGTGAATCAGCATTACTACATTAGCGTCCTGGCTACCCTACGTGAGCGAGTACGGAGGAAACGGAACGATTTGTGGAGAAAAAAGTCATGGATCCTTCACCAAGACAATGCCCCAGCTCACAGTGCGTTGTCAGTGAAGACGTTTTTGGCAAAACACAACATTCCCATCTTAGATCATCCACCCTACTCACCTGATTTGGCCCCCTGTGACTTTTTTCTTTTCCCTAAAGTCAAGTCAGCTTTGAAAGGAACTAGATTTGAGACTGTTGAAGCAGTAAAAGAAAAAGCGACGGAAGTAATGTATGGACTTACCGAAAATGATCTGCAGCACTGCTATGAACAGTGGAAAATTCGTATGGAGCGGTGTAGAGACCGAGGAGGAGAGTACATTGAAGGAGATAACATGAAATTGTAAATAATTGTAAATAAATGTTTTTTCCAGCATCAGTCCGGTTTTTTTCTAGCCGCACCTCGTATTGGTTAGGAGGGGACCAGTTGAGGGCCTGCAACCAACTTGTCTGCGTGCTAGACACATTGGATCCACATCTGGAGTTATGGCCTGGGGTGCGATTTCGTATGACAAAAGGAGCACTCTCTTGGTTATCCCACGGACCCTGACTGCCATTTTGTATGTCAATCTGCTGGTATGATCTATTAAGCTGCGGTTTTGAACAGCATTCCAGGGAGTACTTTCCAACAGGTTAACGCTCGTCCACATATCGCTGTTGCAACGCAGCATGTCCTAAAGAGTATCAACTTGTTGCCTTGGCCTGCTCGATCACCAGATCTGTCTCCGTCGCGAGCATGTGAGACGTCATCGGACAAACATTTCAGCAACGTCCACAAACAGAAGTAACTGTCTCAGGGGAAACTGGAATGGATATCCATGACATCCGGCACCTGTACAGCTCAATGCATACACGTCTGTGTGCTTGCAACCAACATTCTGGCTGTTACACCGGTTATTAATGTACCACGTTTCAATATCTCGCACTTGAACCTGTGATCTTGCAATGTTAATCACTTAAACGTGTTACCTAGAAAAATGTATTCCCAAAATTTCATTACTCTACATTAATTACTTTTTGGTGTCACGACTTTCCACGTCAATGTATTTCTATTAGCTAATTTATTTTCTTGAATTCCTAATGCAATATTATTTAACTAATATAAAAGGGGGAAGGTCAGGTAGAAGACTGAACACGTTGGGAAAGAAAAGTCAAACACAGGCTTGTAGTTCACAAAGATTTATTACACATATCCCCAAAAACAGTTTTACAAAGTATTTTACAAAACCGGCCTTCCAATAGCCACCAATAACAAATATAATTTAAAACTTTTTACAGTCTTTACAACAGTGTATGGAACAAAACAAGTTAAGTAAAGATGCTTCCTTTTAATTAAATAAAAAATAGCCCCAGATAAATATAGATGACAAGCAAATTGCCCATAAATTTAACAGAAATTTACCGGGACTACATCCCCATTGGTAAAACAAGCTACAGTACAGCATATTAAATGACAAATTTTAAGTGAAAGAGCAAATTCCCCAACGAAAACCTTAGACCAATAAACAGATCACAGAACAACGGAATTCCACCAGTTATGTAGTGATTAATTCCACTGAACTCACTCGTGAAATCCCTTTCAAGTATAACATTAATATTTAGACAGAAAAGACAGTTACCTTAATTGTTAGTTTAGGTTACACGCAACAACGGGCACATCCCCAACGGATGACCCACCCTAATACGTGACCAAACTACTAGGAACAGGGGATGCATCTTAGCGCAGCCCGAACACATTAACGAGAGGAATCTCCAACTATTTACAAGAGAGAATACTCAACTTCTGTGAACTACTGGGGCGAGCAGCGACTCTGGCAGGATACAGCCAAGTAACGTCGAGCGTCACCAAAACGTATCTGGCCCAGCTAACGGTGTACCAACATATTTCGATCAAGGCGCCGCCCCCTGCTTTGGGCAATCCGGAACTGATTGCGCCCACCGCTCGTAGTACACTGTGACATAAAAAAGCAAAGGACAGACAACCAAACCAAAGGACACAACTCAAACCCTCTTATTTCAGAGTTATGCCCCCCGCCCATTTAAACTGAATACCCTTAACACATGTGAGACCTCAATCAAACTGCATGGAAAATTTTTACTTCTTACACCACATGATTCTTTACTCTTACAGGCAGACCCCAAAACAAGCATAAAGACTGGAGAATTTACGGCCTGCCGAACGAAAAGCATAAAACCTCATAATACTAGACACCAAAGTCACGGGCCTTTCAAACAAAGACAACAGAATAAATCATAAGATACTCGAGCAACATCACACGCACACTCTCTTAACACTAAACACAGCCTGCGCACTATCCTAGAATGACTCACGCAAAGTTATCTAAATTAAGAAAAATAATAGGCTGAAGTACTCTGTTTCTTTTTGAAAACCAGCGCTGTGATAATAAATAAACTGTCGTAATGAAACATGTACTGTCGTAATATGAAAGACAAGCGGCACAGTAATAATAATTAACTGTCGTAATGAAAAGGGAAGTGTTTAATACCGTAAAAGTTAGTAATCTGACTGCAAGAATTTTGAACAGTATAAACTGCCTGAATAATTAACTTGGACATGAAACCTAGATCAATTGGCTTTGCAAAATTTGATCACAAAAACTGTCTGTGAGTAACATCAGTTAGTCCTGATTGAATAAATAAAAAAATCTTTATTATTTCTCCTTACCTCTGTTCTGCGCAAATCTGGATAACGCGTTTCAGTGCTTGTCTGTCTTGCACGCCGCCATGCTAAACCGCCTGCAAATTACTGTATCTACACAGAGAGACTCGACAGGTGCAATGAGTTGTCTGTTAATTGCGAATCGAACTGTTTATCGAACATAATTGAATGGATAATCCCTTAAAACGAATTGTAAGAGAAATGTTGGTAAGAAAATGAAATATGCGCATAGATGACAACACTGTTTTTTCCAGTATATTGAGAAAAAGTGCTCAAGGCAGATTTTAAATTTAATAAACTTCTCAACATCCAAACAATACACTTTCCTATCTCTCAAATCTAACTACTTTCAGTACAATAACCAAGTTAGTTCGATGCCGCTGCAATAGTGAAAAAAAGGTACCATTGTTATTGTATCTACCGGATATTCTATTACATTACTTCCTTCACAAATCAGTTACATGATCATGTTGATTGAACAAAATAATAAATTGAGACATTAAATTTGATTTATAATATTACCATAGCTTCAACATTGCTTGACATTATCAGGCTAACTCTAACACATCTGAACTTCGACAGTTCTCTCTACCAAAGCTAAACATAGTCTGCCCCACTGCGCCCTTGCGCAGCTCAGACATACTCACTTAACTTCTGCGATACAGCTTACAACATCGCTGCTCGGTCACAGTCGATTCAGATACCAAAAATTCATATACCAAAATTAGACATGACACCTATCATTTCTCCGCGGTCCGGCGGACCAAAATTTCACAGGCGAGGTGACGTCAGTGATATTGCTGAGACCGGGAAATTTCACTTTACAAAAACAATATTTTGAAAGAAAGATGTACAAAGATGAATACAAAAGTTTAAAAATACAATACGACTACACAAGTAATAATAAAACTATATATGACAGAAAATAAGTACAGATTATTGCTGGACCCAAACAGTTGTATAACTGAAAATAAGTACAAATCAGTGCTTGACACAAACAGTTACATAACTGAAAATAGGTACAAATCACTGCTGGACATAAAAAGTTGTATAACTGAATATATGTACAAATCATCGCATGACATAAACATTTGCTTAACTGACGACGATTCATGTGTGTATTCTTATTGTATACTGTAGACTCAGCAGTAAGGCGGCAACTACGATCCCAGCCTCTAGACAACGAAATCAGCCAAAACGTTTAATATTGCCACTCTGAGTCGGAGGGTGCGTAGTTATTTGAAAGCCCGCACGCGTTATCCAGATTTGCGCAGAATAGAGGCAAGGAGAAATGGTTATAATTTTTTTTACTTATTCAATCAGGGCCAACTAATGTTATTCAGAGACAGTTTTTGTGATCAAAAGTTTGCTAAGCCAGTTAATCTAGTTTTCATGTACAAGTTAATTATACAGGTAGTTTATACTATTCAAAATTCTTTCAGTCAGATTACTAACTTTTACAGTATGAAAGTCTTCCCTTTTGATTCAAATTGTGCTTTTCTTGTTATCGTGTGAAATACGTGATAATTATGGCGTGTGAAAAACGTAACACTAGGCTCCAAAGTAACCTGAGAAATGACAGTGACGACGAGCATAGCTTATCAGCACCACCGTGTAATGAATTAACAGATATTCAACGTAGTAATTTGGTAATTTTGCATAGGGAAATGGAGCGGGCGGCAAATAATGGTGTAGACAGTGAAACAATTAGTGAACAGGGAAGCATTATCGATCGATCAGTCGGCAAGAGCTCGCCTCAGGAATCCGAAATGACAGGACACAACCTTGAAAATACTGTAGATTCAGGTTTTGCGTCCTCACCGTTTTCTCAAATAAGTCAAGCCACATTTTCTGCCTGTCAAAATGTGAATGTTGCCGGTGAAAATTCACCGCCCAAAAGCATAGAGGAACAGATTCCAGACACTAATACATTATTATTGCAATTAATGCAACAAATGAAACAAAATCAGAGAAAAACACAGCACAATTTAGACACAATGGAACAAAATCCTCGAAAGTTAGACACAATGGAACAACACCAGAGACAAACAGAGCAACAGATTCAAAAGTTAGACACCACGCTTGAACAAACACGTGAAGGTCTAACTGCTGAGTTACTTAAAATGGAATCGAAATGTCAAAAAGTCTGTAATGACGTAAAAACACAAATTTGTGAGCATTTACAACCTATTTTTTCGCGTCATGAAAATGTATTACAGAATCACGAAGCACCCATAAAGGAACTGCAAACTATTGTTCATGAAAATCACTATACCTTGCAAGCTAAAATTGACTCTATTGCATCTACCGATTCGGTTACGCAACTTGCAAAAACTCAGGAAAACTTAAAGGACACAGTAGTTACGATTTCAACACAAATGGACACTCTGAAACTGGGTTCAGAAAAACACACTGAAGAAATAAGTTCACTATCGGAGAAAGTAGGCGAACTTTCGGATCAGTTCACTAACTTACCTACAAAGGTAGATGATGATATGAATGACACAAGACCCGTAGCCTTCACTGACACAGAAGAGTATGAACAAATTTGAAAATTCAAACAAAATCAAAATCAAATCAATACACAGTTTAAAAGAGAAATCCGGGAAGTACAAGATCAGTTGACACAGGTAATACAAGAATTACATATTTCAGAGGACACTGGCGCTCCAATATGGGAAGAGGGACATAGAAATACGGAAAAGTCACAAACACAGGGCATTTCGGAAATTATGAAAGAATTTGGCAAGGCGCACCAAATTTTGGGATGGAACCGCCGAAAAGAAGTAACCATGACCAATATGCGACCTGCCGACATGATGATTTTGACTATAAGCTGTAAATTCAAAACATTTAAGAATTCTGGCAACGACATTCATCCACAAGCATGGCTTCATCAATTCTCTCATTTTTTTCCTCCCAACTGCTCACTGGAGCACAGGTTAGAATTTATGTGTGGCTATTTAGAGAATGAACCAGCTGTAAGAATGCGATCGGTCATTCGCGATTGTCACAGTGAAGGAGAATTTTATCATGCCTTCCTCTCAGCATACTGGTCTCAAGCTACACAAGACCGAGTTAAACATAGCATCATAATGGTGAAACATTTCGAACAATCTGAATTTTCCAATCTTGTGAAATATTTTGAAGACATGTTGCACAAGAATTAGTACCTGTCAAACCCATACAGCCCCTCAGAACTCATCCGCATTTGTTTAATCAAATTGCCTGAACATTTACGACATATTATTTTGGCAGCACGTTGCAAAGACGACATTGAAGCTTTTCAGGGACTGTTACAAGAATTGGAAATTGACACTGACAATCGCGGGACGCGAAAACAGGAACACAGCAATTACAGATCACATACATCACAATTCCGCGATGAAAGAAATAATAACTGGACACGACAAGGCTATTCTTACAACGTAAATTGTGACCAAAACAGACACCACCCATATGACAACCGTTGGCAGAGTAGTAATAATTACAGGGAAAGGCCACCTCTCTGCGGTAATGACTATCACAGAGACAATCAGAGAAACAGACAATATGGGAACCAAAATAATTATTATCAAGGGAGACAGAATAACTTCAGATGCAACGGTCCACCGCGCAGTTACGATTTCAGGTGAAATTCTCCACCACATGACAGAGAGAAAAGAAACTATGTAAACTACCGACATGACGACAGACGATATAATCGTAACGACAGACCTGAATTTCATCAGAACTGGCAGGATTCCAACAGGGCAGGGCCCTCTCCTAATCCTAATAACGACGCGCGCCAACAGAGAGACAGACAATGACTCGCACCGCAGGCAGCCACGTGCGCTGGCTGGCTCAGAGAAAATAACATAGAAGCTAACCTTGAGAAAAATTTTAGCATTCTTTACCGACATATACCACATGATAATTGCTTTCAAGTTGTTTTGCTGCATACTGAGGAAAGGTAAGGGATTACACCACATTTCACATGTAAAACCATTTATTGAAAGATAATCTACTTTTTAACTTAGCCTTTGCTATAAAATTTCTTACTTCACGTTTCTAGTACGCTGTGTCACATTTAGAAACTGTTAACATGCAACTATGTTTTATAGTTAACTGTCCAGTCAAGAACCTAGGGAACTTATTTAGGTAGCAATTACGAATGCATTGTTGTAGTGAACAGACGACACAGTGTTATTGTGTGTCTACATTCTTGCTTGTTAGTTGCACGATTATGTAACGAATATACGGCTTACATACTTAGAACATATACTACTAATAAGATTTTAATGCATCATTTTGGTTTACTTGAAAAGACATTCTTTATTTGAAGTACTTTCTGTGAAATTAAAGATGACTTAGCACTTGGTTTCTTTGACAGCTACACGATTATATCGCGACGCTACTAATGAGTGACACAATTTATATTATCGCTTTTGCGCTGTATCTGTTTCATATCTGCACAATTTTTCTCAATTCTTCTGGAAAGGAAAACATGTTTGAGTAGTAACTTTGTGGTATAGCTACATTGAGACAGCCTTTTTCGTAGCACAACAATACGGTACAGTACAGTACTTTCTTGATCACGGTAATGTACGTAATAACTACGATATCTATACACATAGCAGTTCACTTTTGTTTATTACGAGGTAAGTACATTTATTTCTACAGAACTTTGCTTATGGACGACGATAATTACGACACTTGGCACATTTTTTACCCTTAAGTAATGACAGAGATTATCTTACAACAAGATGCACAGCTTAGCGCTATAATACACGTATTTGAGTGATTAATTTTGTACTTAAAACATTTATTTTTAAAGATTTTTGAAATACAAAGATACAAAGGTTTTCCGTGATACATTTCATTCCATTGCTGTAATCGGTAACATCTGAGGGTATAATTACATTAATCCTTGGGGGGGGGGGGTACACGCCTACTTTGTGTACTAAGTGTGTAGCGAGCGCTAGGAGCCCTAGCTAATATGATATTTGCTTATACAACTTTACTCATCGGTACCATATTTCTCTAACACCTACATTACAGAGCTATCTGATCATTTAACTGAGAGAGACAAACATTTATTTTACTACATCAGTGACAGATGTTTACGTAATTATACAATTGGATAACTTCACACGTATGAAATTGTATTTTGTCTGTACTTCGTGAACTGTTCATAGTTTTTTTGGAACCATTGTGATACTATGAGAGCTTTGAATGTCGTATTTGGTATGGGATCATGATTTTTAGAGTACTTTTGAGGTAGATGACGCTATTGAAATGAGCAGAGAATTTTTTTAGGTTTTGAAATTATTGCAGAAAGCTACGACGTTATTGAGATTTCACTGAGGTGTTATGATATTATTATGACAACGACGTGTATTATGCTGTCGAGGTATGCTTATGATCAATGAGATGATGTTGTATGAGGAATTTGATTCTGCTACGTATTTGTTATGATGAAATATTGAAGAAGTGTTGACGAATATGTATATGTGTAATAAAGTAAGGAATAATGAGTAGTGGTTAGGGACTCTGACTTGTGAAAAAGGCTATTGGAAACCAAGAATCGTACATGCGTGAATGTATCACAACAATGCTATTCATGAGATTTCATTGCTACATATTTCTACTGCAATTTCTCGACCTATGAAATTTTATTTGCATCAAACTGTCACTGTAGGGGAAACTTCTGTTGTAAATTTCAGTAAGAAAAGTAAGTGACCTTGACGTAATGCGTTGTGGGCGTCCAGCTGAGCGATAGTCGCCTGAAAAAAGAAAGCCATTTGGTGGAGAAAAAAAAAGAGCCCATTATCCTCGCTATTGACATTTCTTTGTAGAAAGCATCGCAAATACGACATGCTCAAACTTGAAAACATATGATTACACTGTGGAGCTCTTAATTTATGATATTTACTAAAACCCTAATGAAATGATGGAAACGTTTTTACATCTACTGTCTTTCTAGTTGAGAGATTTTTTTACTGCCTTTTGAAATGCCATATGGCTAGTGAATGATGTTTCATGCTTTGGTTTGTATTT
This sequence comes from Schistocerca nitens, assembly GCF_023898315.1. NCBI lineage: Eukaryota > Metazoa > Arthropoda > Insecta > Orthoptera > Acrididae > Schistocerca > Schistocerca nitens. Next base: position 213,802,921 of record NC_064619.1, read on the forward strand.
ATATTTGCCTATTTTGTTTAATATCTGGTTTCTAGCTGCACTGCAGCATTGGTGAAAATAAAATTTAATAGATGTACTAATGTAAATATTTTCTGTCTACAGATCGATTAAACAATAATTTTATGATCTACTTTCTTAAAAAAAGGGGACACAAATAGACATTTCCCTTCACAGGAATGGCATAAATATTTTTTTTTTTTACGATTTGATAACTTGTCTGCTAGAGTAAGTTATCGTGATACATCACTCTAGTTTTAAGATATGACATAGGTATAAAACATGGCCATTTTTACTGTAATATTTTTTCTGCTTGAGCTTTGACATTTTTAGGTTTAAGTTATAGCATTTTCTGCTGTTGTTTGCCAGGCATAGTTCTACTGAATTTTACATTGTATTAAGCCAGCTTTACTACTGATTTATTTTTCTAAGGGGACGTTACAATACCAAGATTTATAGTGAAAACAGAGCGTTGCAATTTCTTACATCAGCAAAACTGTCTCATGAGCGTTTACTTCGTTGGGCTATATATGTACAAGAATTTCGCTTTGCAGTCATATATATTCCAGGCGTTGAAAATACTGTCACTGATGCATTATCTCGCTCACTTGGTGGTACTCCATCTGGTTCTTCAACAGAATTTTGTGACGCCAATTTCAGTGTGTTATACATTCAACAGGTAGCTTTCGAAAACTTTATTTCTTCACCTATGACCGACATTGCTAAAGAGAAAGACAAGGATCCGATCTGGAAAGACATCAAAAGGCAATGGCGCGGAAAAGTCAAACCTTTCAATCAGACTCTACTCTCTCTCTCGGAACAAGGTCTTGTTTAAACGGTTAACACCTGACAGTTCTACTTGGCTGGTATACATTCCCGAGCACCTAGTTAACAAACTTATGTGGTACATACACCACAGTTACGCTCATGATGGAGCCCGCAAATGCTTTTTCATTCTTCGTCTAACGTCTTATTTCTTTAATATGGAGAAACGCATTCGTCGTGTTCTTATGAGGTGCAAATTATTCCAGAAAACCAAGACAACAACATTTTCCTTTTATGCTCAGTTGTATCCTATCATTCCTGTGAAATTACGTCATCAAGGCTTCTCTTGGATTTTCGTAGCTGTAGAGCTCACGTCGAAATTTGTTTCATTCACACCTTTCCGTAAAGCTACTGGCAAAAGTGTGTACGTTCAGAATTTTTTAACAGAAGTTGGTCACGTTGACAGGGTCATTTCAGACAACGGTGCGCAATTTAGGTCAAGATACTGGACTCGAACCCTCTAGAGCAGGAAAATCAAACACATTTACATTTCCCGGTATCATCTACATAGCAGACGTAGGCGTCCATAATCGGGTACTATAATATAGACACTTGCTAGTGCGTTGTACGCCATCACCATGAGCCCGCCGCCGACACACTCCTTAAACCATAACACAACGCCGCGAGAAACCAACGCTCTTCCGTAACGGTCACTCCACGACTCACCAACACAACGTATGCCCAAGCAACGGGCAAGCACGACCACTAGGGACCCGGAGCGAAAACGAAGAACCGTAGCCGGAGGGATTATTGCCCCTACTAGATAAGAGAATCACTGGCGCCAGCGACTCCCCCAAGGCTCATACGTGATTGATAGTTATCCCTAATTACCAATATGGAGACGTTACTGGACACAATGAAATATTTTCACAGCAGTTACTACCGAAGCCGCATTTTCAGCTAACAAATCAATATAAATTACCTTTCCTTGAAGTGCTATTTCTGTATGCAGTCATCTCGTCCTTCATTTTCAGGACACACATCGTGAAACATCTTAAACAGTAATCTCTGTATAGCACATCTTCTATGCTCATTCCTCAGTTACACAAAACTTTTCATGACTGCGATTCGACTCGCCTGTTACCTACTTGCTTGCCTGCGCCGCGCTCTATTCAATAACGCATCCTCTTGAAACCAGAGACCGCGTATTGTTCTGTTCAGCTGAAGGGATGTTTGAAGTGACAGTATTCCGAATAAACTGGTAATCCTCATCATATTTGCATTCAAAGGTGTGTCAAGTAGTAACATACCAAACAAACTACGATTTACTACCATTTTACTTAATGTGTAAACCTTCCAAGTTTTGTAATCTCGGGTGCAGCATGGCAGCGTGTCTCATCGAACAGAAATAGGTCCCTGCGTCAAACTTGACTGGGGGCGGCAAAGGAAACGGTTCCTATTGCTCTTGGTCAAAGGGGTAGTTCGGCCTCTTGGGACTCTCAAGTTGATGATGCTGTGGTGGCGCCAGTTCTCCGAACATGGGCAGGAGAAGTGTCCTCCCTCGTCGGTGTGGTTGCAGCTTGAATTTGAAAGTAACGTCCTCGAATGTCCTTCATCGTCGGTGTGCCTGCATCTTGAATTTGAAAGTAAAGTCCTCGAACTTCTACCGATTTTCTCCATACTGTGAATTTCCTAAATTAAATAATAGGTGGCCATGAAAATTGTTCAAACCCCCCTATTTGGTAGTCTACTCAGGTGAACCATCGGTAGTTTGCTAGGGAAATTTGATCTTAATGTATCGATTGACTAACTTCATCCATTTTTAATTAATTGCATCGTATGTCCGCTATTAGCAACACTGAGATCATGGATACCTAAGCAATACGAATTTGTGACTGGAAGTATGATTTTAATTGAGCTCTCTTTTTTGTAATGGTGAATGGAGCAGACAACCGCTGACACTTCTCCGCATTCTTTATTCGTGTCTGAAAAATCTGCAGATTAAAAGGCAAAACTTGACAACCCAAAATATGGGTGATTGTGACCTGAATATAATGAGCCGGTGTGACGTTGTGGAGGAAACACATTCCTCTGGACAGACTCCAATAACCTCGTGAATAGATTTAGGTATTTCGCACCTGTGATGATTCGTCCCTTACGAGTATAACTTGTTATCACTGTAGCAGTCGTGAGAAGCACTCAGTATCTGTTTACCTGATGAAGATTGGGTCTTCGCCTTTTTTGACAGTGGTGAATCTACACTTTCCACTTATTGCATTGATCTTCTGTCTCTGGATCATAGAGATATATCCAGCAGTCGTTCACTGGTCTGACACAGCTGTACCGTTTCCGCTGTTGCCTCAGTTTCGGGTGGGTGTGAGCAGTCACAGAATCCAGCACCGAGGTCATTTGTCGTTAATTTTTTTTTTTTTTTTTTTTTTTTTTTTTTTTTTGTGGTGAGGTCTTACGAGACCAAACTACTGAGGTCATCGGTCCCTAAGCTTACACACACTACTTAATATAACGTAAACTAACCTTACTCTAAGGATGACACACACAACCATGCCCGAGGGAGGACTCGTACGTCTGAGGGGGGCAGCAGCGCGGACCGTGTCAAGACCCCTGAGACCGCGCGGCTACCCCGCGCGGCTAATTTGTCATATTCAAAACATCCAACACTTTCACTATCGCCTCGATTGCGATACGGCAGTCTTCGAGCACCATGTCCTGCATTTCTCTTGCGATTCGCGGTTCTTCACGGAGAGATCGTATGCCACTTCGACTCCATCATTAGGACTTGTTTAACCACACTGAGAGTGTCAGGGCCGCCTAACTACTCTGCGACATTATTATACATAGTTGCCAAAAGAGCATGGACTGTTGCATCGTAGTTCCTCTTGAAACGCAGAACTCGAATTACCGTCCAATACTCCAACAAAGGGCTACGGCCTTTGGTTTTGGTTCCTCTAGTGGCTTGGTACAGTGCTGTGACCTGGGTATTTCAACGTACACAAGGTTTGCAGACATCTACCGGGAAACAAACAAAAATAATTATGTTACTTGATTTTTTTAGGTGATATGTAAATGTAAATATGTGGGTAGGGCCTCCCGTTCGGTAGACCGTCCGCCAGGTGCAAGTATTTCGATTTGACGCCACTCCGGCGACTTGCGCGTCGATGGGTATGAAATGATGATGATTAGGACAACACAACAGCCAAACCCTGATCGGAGAAAATCTCCGACCCAGCCGGGAATCTAGAATCTAACTCGGGCCCTTAGGATTGACATTCTGTCACGCTGACCACTCAGCTACCGGTGGCGTACTTTTTAAGGTGATAATTAATGTCTTACGACAACTCTTGTTTATAATTATCAGATCAGAAAACTACTATAAGTTATTACATTACCCTTGGATAGGCTACACTTATACTATACGGTCACATTAACGTGACCACATGCCAGAAGCCTGAAAAAACAACTTCTGCAGCGCGGGGCCGACCCCGATGACCGAGCTGTTCTAGGCGCTTTAGTCCGGAACCACGCGACTGCTACGGTCGCAGGTTCGAATCCTGCCTCGGGCATGGATATGTGTGATGTCCTTAGGTTAGTTAGGTTTAAGCAGTTCTCAGTTCTTGGGAACTGATGACCTCAGATGTTAAATCCCATAGTGCTCAGAGCCATTTGAACCATTTGAACCATTTGCAGCTCGGGTCGCTGCGAAACGTGCAGGAAGAGGTTCGGAAAGGTACCGGCAGATATGTGGACTCATGCCGACTCCAGCGCCGTGGCCAGCTGCGTTCCGTTTCGTGATTGAGATATCCATGGCGTGATCAAAAAAAAAAAAAAAATGGTTCTGAGCCCTAGAACTGAGAATTACCTAAACCTAACCAACCTAAGGAGATCACACACATCCATGCCCGAGGCAGGATTCGAACCTGTGACCGTAGCAGTCGCGTGGTTCCGGACTGTAGCGCCTAGAACCGCTCGGCCACTCCGGCCGGCATGGCGTGATCATCTCGATTCAGATTGCTCCATCGATCTTTGATTGGTTTAAATCTGCTGAGTTTGGTGGCCAGAATAGTACAGGAAACTCATCCACTGCCCTTCGAACCGCGCACGTACACTGCGAGCAGTGTGATACGTTATAATGTCCTGTTGGTAGATGCCATCATGCCGAGAAAGAAACAGACTGCTTGTAAGGGTGGACATGGCGCCAAGAACAGATGCATACTCGTGTTGATTCATTGCGCATTTCAGATTAACGAGATGAACAAAAAAATTCCCCAGACCAAAATGCTCCCTTGACCCTTCCGACGATTATTGCAGGGTGTTTACTTCCAAACCTTTCACGCCGATGGAGCATAAAACGTGATTCATCTAAAATGGTCCCCTGTCTACACTCAGTGGACATCCAGTTGTGGTACTGGCGTGCGAATTCCAGTCTTCTTCGCCGATGAACAGCAGTCAGCATTGGTGCATGAACCAGGTCCTGTTGCAGAGGCCTATACAGGGTGTTACCAAAAAGGTCCGGCCAAACTATCAGGAAACATTCCTCACACACAAAGAAAGAAAATGTGTTACGTCGAGATGTGTCCGGAAACGCTTACTTTCCATGCTAGAGCTCATTTTATTACTTCTCTTCAAATCACATTAATCATGGAATGGAAACACACAGCAACAGAACGTACCAGCGTGACTTCAAACACTTTGTTACAGGAAATGTTCAAAATGTCCTCCGTTAGCGAGGATACATGCATCCACCCTCCGTTGCATGGAATCCCTGATGTGCTGATGCAACCCTGGAGGATGGCGTATTGTATCACAGCCGTCCACAATACGAGCACGAAGAGTCTCTACATTTGGTACCGAGGTTGCGTAGACAAGAGCTTTCAAATGCCCCCATAAATGAAAGTCAAGAGGTTGAGGTCAGGAGAGCGTGGAGGCCATGGAATTGGTCCGCCTCTAACAATCCATCGGTCACCGAATCTGTTGTTGAGAAGCGTACGAACACTTCGACTGGAATGTGCAGGAGCTCCATGGTGAATGAAACACGTGTTGTAAAGGCACATGTTCTAACAGCATAGGTAGAATATCCCGTATGAAATCATGAAAACTTGCCCCATTGAGCGTAGGTGGAAGAACATGGGGCCCAATCAAGACATCACCAACAATGCCTGCCCAAACGTTCACAGAAAATCTGTGTCGGTGACGTGATTGCACAATTGCGTGTAGATTCTCGTCAGCCCACACATGTTGATTGTGAAAATTTACAATTTGATCACGTTGGAATGACGAAACTAAAATGAGCTCTAACATGGAAATCAAGCGTTTCCGGACACATAACATCTTTTCTTTATTTGTGTGTGAGGAATGTTTCCTGAAAGTTTGGCGGTACCTTTTTGTAACACCCTGTATACAGCAGCGATCGCTGAACTGTCGCTGAGAAGACACTGTCGGTAGTCCCTTGGCTCATGTGGGCGGTCAGTTGCTCAACAGTTCCACGGCTGTTCCCCCGTACACATCTCCACAGCTGTCGTTCACCCCCGTCATCTATGGCCGGAGGTGCACTACATTTGCGTCGCTGCCTGTTCTGGATAGCCCCATTTTGCTACGCAGGGTATATTTTAACCACGGCAGCACTCGAACAGTTTACAGACTTAGCTGTTTCGTAAATGATTCCACCCTTGGCCCAAAAGCCAATGATCATGGTCTTTTGGACGTCAGGAAAATCTAACCGTTTCCGTATTGCGTTCCTCATTATGACAATGACTGCACTCTTTCCCACATCCCCCGGACACGCTTTATATATCCTCCACTGCTAGTGCTGACAGCTGCCGTTTGCGAGTGGTTATTGCACGTTGACGTCGAACATACACTGGTGTCCAAAATTAAAGTAACAAACCGCTGTTTCCCCGTCCTCCATCTAATTCACGACATCAGATGTCCGTATGATCGTGTTCTGCACCGAAGATTGTCAACGGAAAACCGTGCCAAGGATGACGTCGGGGCACCTACCTAACGGGATAGTGTTTGCCGGAAAGTCCCACATCCATAGTCACTGTGTACACAGTCCAGACAGTGCAGTATGGCACAGAGAAGACGCCTATCAGACTCTCTGAGGTGGAAGAACGGAAGCAGAACAGTACAAACTGATGTGGCCCGAAGGCTTAATGTGAAACGTTCTGTTGCTTCTCGGATGTGTCGACAGTTTATAGAGACCGAAACTGTATCCCGAAGACCAGGGCATAGCCGACCGTGTGTGACATCAGAGAGAGAAGTGTTATTTGGCTGTAAGGGTGGGACGTTACCGCTTTCATACTGCAAGGCAAATGGCATCTAACCTCGCAACATCCACTGGACTTGGATGTACAGATGGCTTCAGCAGAATGGACTTTACTGTCAGGTGACCTGCTGTATGTGTACTGGCTGGCTCTGAGCACTATGGGACTTAACAGCTGAGGTCATCAGTACCCTAGAACTTAGAACTATTTAAACCTACCTAAGGACATCACGCACACCCATGCCCGAGGCAGGATTCGAACCTGTGACCTTAGCGGTCGCGCGGTTCCAGACTGTAGCGCCTAGAACCGCTCGGCCATCCCGGCCGGCTGTATGTGTACCTCTGACGTGTCTTCACAGAACGGAACATCTAGAGTCGAGTCGTCAACGTCGCACGGTCGCACAGTGGGCCAATGAAGTTCTCAACGATGAGTCGCGACTTGGTCTGGAGAGTGATTCTCGACGGATACGCGTCTGGAGAGTACCCGGAACACTATTTCGGGACCCAAACATTGTCAAAACAGACCGATATCGAGGAGGAACCCTAGTGGTGTGGGCTAGGATTTCATTGGACTTCGTGAAATTGTACGTGGGAATCGGCGACGTTTAACCGATGTCAGGTATTGTGACAAGATGTTGAGATCTGATGTGCGGTTATTGCGAGATGCTGTGAGCGCAGCCTTCGGACTCATGGACGAAATGCTCGATCTCGTAGAGCACAGGTTGCCGATGTTTCCTTGGGAACGGGGGATATAGCACGCACGGCGTGGGCTGCTCACTCTCCCGAGCTGAATCCCATAGAGCATGTGTGGGAGACAGGTTGCGTCAGCATCCACCACCAACTCTCCAAGTGTTGCGAGCAACTCTGCAGGAGAATGGGCGTTATTGCCATTAATTAGTTGTCGGAATGTGTGTGCAAATCCGTTTGGAAAAAAACAAAGAACATTTTTGTCTACCATTATGAATGTTGCAGCTGTTTACGTTCTGTATTCTTTACATTGTTTCTCCTACACTATCAGCTGTTTACACGGCCTCGTGGCAAAATAAACGCAACCTTGCAAAATTTTAGTTTGTTACTTTAATTTTGGACACCATTGTAGGCTGGAACGTATAATACACTACTGGCCATTAAAATTGCTACACCACGAAGATGACGTGCTACAGACGCGAAATTTAACCGACAGGAAGAAGATGCTGTGATATGCAAATGATTAGCTGTTTAGAGCATTCACACAAGGTTGGCACCGGTGGCGACACCTACAGCGTGATGACATGAGGAAAGTTTCCAACCGATTTCTCATACACAAACAGCAGTTGACCGGCTTGGCTGGTGAAACGTTGTTGTGATGCCTCGTGTAAGGAGGAGAAATGCGTACCATCACGTTTCCGACTTTGATAAAGGTCGGATTGTAGCCTACCGCGATGGCGGTTCATCGTGACAAGATTCGGTGGATTCAGGAGGGTAATACGGAACGCCGTGCTGGATCCCAAGGCCTCGTATCACTAGCAGTCGAGATGACAGGCATCTTATCCGCATGGCTGTAACGGATCGTGCAGCCACGTCTCGATCCCTGAGTCAACAGATGGGGACGTTTGCAAGACAACAACCATCTGCACGAACAGTTCGACGACGTTTCCAGCAGCATGGGCTATCGCTCGGAGACCGTGGCTGCGGTTACCCTTGACGCTACATCACAGACAGAAACGCCTGCGATGGTGTACTCAACGACGAACCTGGGTGCACGAATGGCAAAACGTCATTTTTTCGTATGAATCCAGGTTCTGTTTACAGCATCATGATGGTCGCATCCGTGTTTGGCGACATCGTGGTGAACGCACATTAGAAGCGTGTATTCGTCATCGCCATACTGGCGTATCACCCGGCGTGATGGTATGGGGTGCCATTGGTTACAAGTCTCGGTCACCTCTTATTCGCATTGACGGCACTTTGAACAGTGGACGTTACATTTCAGATGTGTTACGACCTGTGGCTCTACCCTTCATTCGATTCCTGCGAAACCCTATATTTGGGCAGGATAATGCACAACCGCATGTTGCAGGTCCTGTACGGGCCTTTCCGGATACAGTAAATATTCGACTCCTGCCCTGGCCAGCACATTCTCCAGATCTCTCACCAACTGAAAACGTGTACATACCATCCAAGCACTGTTTGACTCAATGCCCAGCGCATCAAGGCCGTTATTACGGCCAGAGTTTGTTGTTCTGGGTGCTGATTTCTCAGGATCTATGCATCTAAATTGAGTGAAAATGTAATGTCAGTTCTAGTATAATATATTTGTCCAATGAATACCCGTTTATCATCTGCATTTCTTCTTGGTGTAGCAATTTTAATGGCCAGTAGTGTATAAATTAATGTCTCCCGCCGCGTTTTTCCGTCAATATGTGAAGGCTAATCTCAGGAATTTGGATACGGTTTTCACTAACGGACAGGTTCACGAGAACGGTTTCTTGTGTATTCTCTATTACCACTAGTCCGGACACGTTACCCAGCCGCAGACAATTCGTGCTACCTTTACGAAGCCGGGACAGTTCGCTAGTTATAAAAATTATTGATGTAACACAAGATGAACACTTAAAATTGACAGTCTACGAGATCTGGATGGTATTATTACCCATATGATACCCACCGCTGCGCAGATGGTGTCTCTGTATTGAGCCATGTATAACGGTCTTCAACTATGCCCGCCTTCGTCCCTCCTGAACGTTTTTTAGTGTCTTCTACCCAGTTTCCAACAGATCGTCATTCTGGATCTTTTTGTATCTCTCATAATCTAGCAAGGAACTTCTCTGTTTGACATGTACAACCAATGCGTTCACATTTAATTTTAATTACAAATACGTTTTCCACTCAAGTCTGTAACCTGAATCATTAATTTGTCCTCCTGATTCTGCTAGAAATTCCAAACATGGAATGCTCGCTTAGCGACCTTGAGGTTGCCTCTTTTGAAGTCCAAACATTTCTGCCGTAAGTCAAAACTGATAATACACACTTAAGTAAGCTATGTTTTCAAACACATCGGTAGCTGGTTTCGTAAACCTTACATCGCTTATTAAAAGCAATCCAAGTCGATTTTACTCGTCTGTTTCCTTATTTTGTATCCCATCCAGCCGTTGTCTTCGAACTGACTTAATACAAAAACTCTTCAGCTGCTTGTAAAATTTGAAAGCTTACTGACCTGCTTATGGACTCCTCGGTACTCTCCTTTAGATAAATATTTATTCACAGCTTGAAAATGATTTGACGTAAATTTCAAACGAATTCCACTAACATCTTGGAGTTACATTTTCAAAATTATACACATTTTATCACTCACAACGGTAGCTATAGATTAGTATTTACATGTTTCATGTAACAGGTCAACAAGCTTACATGCAAATGGCAATAGCACTCTATTCGTCACACAGGGGCTGTTCCAAACAAAGTGGTGTATTTACGAGTACATAGTCTGATTGCAAACTGCACTCACAGAAAAAAAAATTACATTGCGGGTGCACCGGATGACGGGTAACTGCAGAGTGGCGGAACAACTGATACGGAACTTCACACGATGAATAGTTGATTACTAAACGCCGACAGACGGAATGAACAAAATAATACGTAACAGAATAACTGCGCTGTTTGTATGTTAGCTGACGACTGCCTGGGAACTATGTGCATGACAGCTTTTTGTAGAAGTGCATGGGACAGATATTAAAAAAAGTTAAGATATGAAGTTATTACCATTTAGATGCTGACATAAAACACAGAGAACGCATAGAATATAAATTCACATTATACAAATATATTACTATGTTTAACAATTAGTTGAATATCTTTAAAACAAATGTTTCAACTTTATGAGGTGGAATTTTACTGTGCACTGGGATTTCCAAAGGCCGCCAAGAATTTTCTGGAAAGTCAGATTTTCTGATTGAAGTATTTAATAAACTAACATCCCATTCTAAGAAATTTACAAATTTTTGAAAACAGAAAAATTGGCGCTAAAGAGTAGTAGCACTGAGATGCAGAAAGGATAACATTTTTAAGATCATAAAGTTCTAGAAACCAATAATTTCGAACAAAAATATCTTTTAAATTTTCAGGAAAAACAAGACATTCTTTGAGAGATGGAAAAGATGCTATAAATAATTTTTCAAGTTATTTTTGTGTAACTTGTGTCACATCTTTATAGTTCTATTTGTGTTACACATATCTTGCTTTATTTCCGATATCTCATATTTTAATTATTGTCTGTCGGTCTGTGTTACTGATTCAGCTTCGGAAGTATACAAAAATTTAAGTAAATATTGGGATGCTCATACACCTTTCTCTTTGATGTTAGTTACTGTACCATCTGACTACTTAATTGACAAAATGTTATTTCTACCCCAAATTACTTTCTGTGTCACTTTGATATTTTATTCTTTACGGTACCCATTCTCATTTTATTTTATCGTATCCCCTAGAAGACATTTACTATTAGTTTCTCCAGGTGGTAAATGGGACGGTGCATCGTCAGTTTAAAAATGGTTCAAATGGCTCTGAGCACTTAACATCTTAGGTCATCAGTCCCCTAGAACTTAGAACTACTTAAACCTAACTAACCTAAGGACATCACACACATCCATGCCCGACGCAGGATTCGAACCTGCGACCGTAGCAGTCCCGCGGTTGCGGACTGCAGCGCCTAGAACCGCACGGCCAACGCGGCCGGCATCGTCAATTCGTTGTAGATGACATAAGTTTTTCAGTCCTCCTTATACCAATAATGTATCTTACTGACCCCACTCTGGCGAAGGTTCAAAACTTAAGGCACGTATGCCAGTCGCAATATTGTCACAAAATGAAAACGTTTATATTATAGTGTGCATCACTGGCTCTGTAACATGTCACACAGACACTCATACTGCAGGCAATTACATAAAAACGATTTCAGTAGACAAACACATATTTGTAAAAAAAAAACAAATGAAATACAGACGGTAGAAGAGGGAAAATATGAATATTTAAAACGAACGTATCACGTGCAGTCGAGAGTACGTCGCTAGAAACCTGTTGAAAAATTAAAACTGACTACCATATTCGAACTCATACCTGAACTATAGTGTTGCTGTATACCTTTATTTTTATTAAAGCCTTTATCTTCTCATTTGAATCGTTCCTTCCATTCATAACCTGTCTCCTCTACTTCGATACTTTGCTATCATCCTTTGTCATTTATGACTTTCCTGTCGTAGTAGAGTCACTAAAAATGTCGAAGTTAATATATAACAATTTGGAAGGCAATTCTCTTCTTTGAGACAGTGTACTAAGACTACCAATCAGTTCCTGTCCACTTTCTACTGGGGTTATCACAGGGCACATTACAGACGATTGCTTATTGTTTCTCAAGGCAGCACTATCAACGTTGATAAAGAGACGTACACTGATGGGCCAAAAAGTTGTGATGACTGCCCATCACGGGACTCAGTGCTGCCTGATGGTGTAGTGGTCACGTTATGCAGTAAGGAGAATATGCCAGTGGAGCAGAGATGAAGGGGGAATCATTTTAATGGCAATAAGGGGCGGTAATGAGGAAAAGGTTTGCACCCGTGGTATAGGGGTAGCGTCTTTCTTCGGTGTCAGGTTCGAATCCCGCCGTTGCTTAAATTTTGATTAATAATCAGCATTGGCATTCGAAGACTTCTGGCATAAAGAATCAACCCTCATTCTGCCAACGGCCTTGTCAAAGAGGGCGGAGGAGCGGACAGAGGATCAGGGCACTCTCTACCCTTAAAGGCGAAAGAATGAGCAATGATCAACGGCTTGTGGATGCAGAAGGCAATGGAAACCACTGAATAAAAGTCACTTAACGTGTATCGACAGGACATGTGGCCTGTAATTGAAGAAGTGTCATAGTAATCTCTCCACTGGCAACAGATTCCGGAATAGTCCCCCATTCGGATGTCCATGGGGGGACTGCCAAGGGGAAGGTTACTATGAAAAAAATATTGAACGTTCGACGAGTTGGGGTGTGGAATGTCAGAAGCGTGAACGTGGTAGAGAAACTAGAAAATCTGAAAAGGGAAATACAAAGGCTCAATCTAGCTACAGTAGGGGTCAGTGAAGTGAAGTGGAAAGAAGACAAGTATTTCTGATCAGATGAGTATAGGGTAATGTCAACAGCAGTGGAAAATGGTATAACACGAGAAGGGTTCGTTATGAATAGGAAGGCAGGGCAGAGAGTGTGTCACTGTGAACAGTTCAGTGATAGGGTTGTTCTTATCAGAATCGGGAGGAAACTAACTCCGATAACGATATTCAGGTATACATGCCGACGTTGCAAGCTGAAGATGAAGAGAGAGAGAAAGTGTATGAGGATACTGAAAGGGTAATACAGTATGTAAAGGGATATGAAAATCTAATAGTCATGGGAGGCTGGAATGCAGTTGTAGGGTAAGGAGAAGAAAAGGTTACAGGAAAATATGGGTTTGGGACAAGGAATGAGACAGGAGAAAGACTAATTGAGTTCTATAACAAGTTTCAGCTAGTAATAGCGAATACTCTGCTCAACAATCACAAGAGGAGGAGGCGTACTTGGAAAAGGCCGGGTTATACGGGAAGAGTTCAGTTAGATTATGGTCAGGCAGAGATTCCGAAATCAGATACTGGATTGTAAGGCGTACCCAGGAGCAGACATAGACCTAGATCATAATATAGCTGTGAAGAAGAGTAGACTGAAGTTTAAGAAGTTAGTCAGGAAGAATCAATACGCAGAGCAGTTGGATATGGAAGTTCTATGGAATGAAGAGATACGGTTGAAGTTCTCTAAGGCTGTAGATACAGCAATAAGGAATAGTCCAGTAGGCAGTACAGCTGAAGAGGATGGAGGCCTCTAAAAATGGCCTTCACAGAAGCTGGGAAGGAAAACATAGGTACAAAGAAGGTAACTGTGAAGAAACTATGGGTAACAGAAGAAATACTTCTACTGACTGATGAAAGGAGGAAGTACAAAAATGTTCCGGGAAACTCAGGAATACAGATATACAAGTCGCTGAGGAATGAAATATATAGGAAGTGCAGCGAAGCTAAGACGAAATGGATGCAGAAAAAATGTGAAGACAACGAAAAAGAAATGATTGTCGGAAGGACAGACTCAGCATACAGGAAAGTCAAAACAACAGTTGGTGACATTAAAAGCGAGGGTGATAACATTAAGAGTGCAATGGGAAATCCACTGTGAAATGCAGAGGAGAGAGCGGATAGAAAGAGAAACAGGAGTCACCTTCAACTTTTGTAGTTCTGTCTTCCTCAGTTGCGTATGACACACATGTAGTACACAGACTCAGTTAAAAAATAAAAACACTAATACAAAACAAACACAACATTCCCAGAATACAAGAGAACTCACAAGCTGAAAACTTACAAACACACTCAACAAATACACACAATGACAACACCACACAGAAAGCAACCAGATGGTACACCATGACCCACACACATAAACTAACTCACAGAGTTGTAAACATCCTAAAGAGACAGGGCTTACAAATAGCATATAAGTCTGGGCAAACACTTCAATCACACCGAAGCCAACCAGCTACCAAGAGGGACAAATTCCAACAATCAGAAATAATAAACTTGACTGTCAAAGTTGTGATGCAGTATACAAAGGCATGACATGCAGGAATTTTAAAACATGATACAAAGAACATATCGGGTATTGGAAGTTGGAACAAACCATTCGGCATTTGCAGAACATTTAAAACACCATAACCACCATTGTAAAAACATGGAACAAGAAATGAAAATAATGAGATTACGGAACCATGAAAAACATACAAACGGAATAAAACTTCCACATTCAGAAAGCTATAGCTGAAAACAAACATGTGATACGTGAACAAATACACATCAGCACAGGCTCCTTACTACACTCAATAAAAGAAAAGATAAAAAAAAAAAACAGAAAAAAATTCTTCCCCCTTCCCCTTCTGGACACACACATACATACACACACACACACACACACACACACACACACACACACAACCCACAAAAAATATCACACACACACGCACACACAAATACATACACGAACAGATCACAGAAAAAAGTGTTCAGTTCATGCTACTGTGAAACGTGGGGAAAAAACCACAAATTGGCGTTTATAACAAGAAGAAGAACAAGAAAAAAAATGCAACAGGATCGTAATATGTAGGAAGTCATCCACGCAAACTGTAAGTACAGCTCAAAACATTACAACGTAATAGGAAATACCAACCACCAGACCTGTTTATAACCTATAGGTACAGTGACCAAGATAGGAAACATATGTACATATTCCAGGCCACTGATGATGCCTTTCAGATAATAAAGGCGAAACGCGCATGGCACTAAAATTGTGTTTTACTCAGTTGCTGTCAGACGGTCCATAAATAAAAATTATCAATATATCGTAATATTACACACAACTGAGCAAAACAGGACTACAAAAGTTGAAGATGTCAATACAGCTATGTCAAACATTGACTGTCAACATGTACAACAGGTTCAAGAAAATACATCTGAGACTCTATAAGACGGTACAGCACATAAAATTCAACAAAACATGCAAAAATGACGATTTAATTCCAAGTTACATCAATGTAGAGGTTAAAAACAGTTCTACAGTGGCACAAAAGTTGAAATCAGTTGCAGATCGGTATTGGTTTCTAAATGAAATTAAGATGTTATTTTCGAAAAAACAGTACCTAAGCAAGATGCTTTATGAGACTCGTCTAGAATCAGCAAAAAACATAGGAAACGCCACAGTTTTCATGGCACTAGTAGAAAAAACTGTACACAACACATACACAGCAGTGAAACATTTACAAAACAAGCATAAACAGAAGATAATGAAACTAACAGTAAAAAAGACGCAAAAGTATATTACATATTAAATGTGAAACCACATGAACACCAACACACATTCCATCCACATTTAGTTTACCTAACAGGGACAGAACTTCACGAAAAAGAAAAAAATCCTCTTGGGAAAACGGATGAAACGCTGCACCAATAGCAAAGTGAACAATCAATACATAGAAAATCTCATAGTAGAAACTGAACACATCCTTACACGTGAAGGACAACAAAATAATTGTGAAATAAATATAGAACTGGCAGGAGAAATAGTTGGTATAAGATGTTTTTCATGGTTGCATATTCTCATTATTTTCATTTCTTGTTCCATGTTTTTACAATGGTGGTTATGGTGTTTTAATTGTTCTGCAAATGCGGAAATAAAAGGTGTAATAAAACAAACACAGTTGATATACAATAAGAACAACCAAACAGAAGCAGCCACTATGAAAAGGTTAAAACAAAAGTTAACAAACAATAACATATTAATTAAAAAAGCAGACAAGGGAAATGTAACAGTACTCATAGATAAAGAGCAATAAATCACAAAAACCATGGATTACATAAGCACCAATGCCATACAAAAACTGAAGTCAGATCCAACTACACGATTCCAGGCAAACGTGAAACGAACATTGAAAAACATTGAACACACACTCACACAGAAACAGAAGTACTACATAACACAGAAAAACCCACAAGCACCAACACTCCACAGTCAACCAAAAGTACATAAAATCGGAATACCAATGAGAGCTGTTATCAGCTTCAAGAAAGTCCCAACATACCACATAGCCAAACACCTCCAAAAGTTAGCTACAAAAACACTATAAAGTAAAAAACAACAGACAGTGATAAACACAGGAAACCTAATAGAAAACATACAGAACATACAGGTACCACACACTGCATCACTGAGTTCATTTGACATAGAAAATATGTATACCTCCATCCCTATCACAGAAACTATAGAAATCAAAGATCAAAATCTCTCATCCCACAGCAACCTCACCACAGACGCAATAAAAGAAATAACAAATATGGCCAGACTGATAACTAAACAAAATTACTTTCAGTTTTAGAAAGAAAATTATCTACAAAATGATGGATTGCCCATGCGATCCCCAATATCAGGAACGTTAGCGAACATTTTCGTGAGACATCTACAAAATCAGATATTTGAAAATATAACCACTAACGAAAGTTTCAAAGTCATATATTGCTACAGATATATGTGGATGACATTATTATTGGTTCGTAGACGAGACAAGTGAAAAAATAGGTGAACTCCATCTGGAAATCAACAAAGCTCATCAGATCATAAAATTCTCGTGAAAAAGGAAAATCAAATATATTTTCTTGACATTAAAAAAAAGAAAATGGTAGACATACAATTTACATGTTTAGAAAACCAACAGCCACAGACACAACAATACATTCCATGTCTAACCATCCCCACAGCCAGAAACTTGCAGCACTAAGACATATGTTACATAGATTAAACAGAACCCCACTTAACAGGAGAAATTGTGAAAAAGGAATGAGTACAATCATACAAATAGCTAGGAACAATGAGTATGACACACATGGAGTACACAGGCTCAGTTAAAAAATAAAAACACTAATACAAAACAAACACAACATTCCCAGAATACAAGAGAACTCACAAGCTGAAAACTTACAAACACATTTAACAAAAACACACAATGACAACACCACACAGAAAAGAACCAGACGGTACACCATGACTTACACACATAAACTAACACACAGAGTTGCAAACATCCTAAAGAGACAGGGCTTCCAAATAGCTTATACGTCTGGGCAAACACTCCAATCACACCAAAGCCAACCAGCTACCAAGAGGGACAAATTCCAAAAACCAGGAATAATAAACTTGACTGTCAAAGTTGTGATGCAGTATACAAAGGCATGACATGCAGGAATTTTAAAACACGATACAAAGAACATATCAGGTATTGGAAGTTGGAAACAAACCATTCCGCATTTGCAGAACAATTAAAACACCATAACCACCATTGTAAAAACATGGAACAAGAAATGAAAATAATGAGAATATGCAACCATGAAAAACATCTTATACCAAAGCAAGAAAAGTTCCACATTCAGGAAGCCATCGCTGAAAACAAACATGTCATAAATGAACAAACACAATCTGCACAGGCTCCCTGCTACACTTAATAAAGGAAATGATAAGACAAAAGGAGTAAGAAACCAATCGTTCCTCTCACAAAACCAGAAAAAAGTTCTTCCCCCTTCGCCTTGAGGATACACACACACAAACACAGCCCAGAAAAAAATATCACACCAAAGCACACACACACACACACACACACACACACACACACACACACACACAAATGCATAAACTAACAGTTCACCAATACTTCAATAATTACGCTCTAAAGTTCAGCAATAACATACCATCTTTAGCAAAAACATCTGACAGTCGGCAACAGAAACAAAACATTGCATCGAAAGAAGTGTTCAGTTCATAGTACTGTGAAATGTGGGAAATAAACCGCAAATTGGCATTTATAAGAAGAAGAACAACAACAAAAACGCAACAGGAGCGTAATTTGTAGGAAATCATCCACGCAACATGTAAGTACAGTTCAAAACATTACTACTTAGTAGGAAATACCAACCACCAGAACTGTTTATAACCTGTAGGTGCAGTGACCAACATTTAAATTAAATAGCAAACTTATGTACATATTCCAGGCCACTGATGATACCTTGCAGGAAATAAAGGCGAAACCAGTATGGTACTAAAATTTTGTTTTATTCAGTTCCTGTCAGACGGTCCATAAGTGAAAATTATCAATATACCATAATAAACAGGAGTAGATTTAGAAGAGATGTAGGATCCACAATTAGAATTAGAATTTAAATGAGCTTTGGAGGACTTAAGATAAAATAAGGCACAAGGGACACGTAACATTCCATCAGAATTTCTAAAGTTATTGGGAGAAGTGGCAACAAAGCAACTATTCAAGTTGGTGTGTAGAATGTATGAGTTTGGCGACATACCATCTGACTTTCGGAAAAGCATCATCCACACAATTCCGAAGACGGCAAGAGCTGACAAATGCGAGAATTATCGCACTATCAGCTTAAGAGCTCACGCATCCAAGTTGATTACAAGAATAATATACAGAAGAATCGAAAGGAAAACTGAGGATGCGTTAGATGATTATCAGTTTGGCTTTATGAAAGGTAAAGACATGGGCGAGGCAATTCCAACTTGCGGTTAATAATTGAAGCATGACTAAAGAAAAATCAAGACACGTTCATGGGATCTGTTGACGTGGAAAATGCGTTCGTCAATGTAAAATGGTGCAAGATGTTCGAAATTCTCAGAAAAGTAAGGGTAACCTATAGGGAGAGAGGGGCCATATACAGGAGGGGATAATAAGAGTGGACGATCAAGAACGAAGTGGTCGTATTAAAAATGGTGTAAGACAAGGATGTAGCCTTTCGCCCCTACTGTTCAATCTGTACATCGATGAAGCAATGATGGAAATAAAAGAAAGATTCGGGAGTGGAATTAAAATTGAAGGTGAAAGGATATCAATGGTACGATTCGCAGATGACATTGCTATTCTGAGTGAGAGCGAAGAAGAATTAAATGATCTGCTGAACGGAATGAACAGTTAAAGGAGTACAGAGTATGGATTGAGAGTAAATCGAAGAAAGACGAAGGTAATGAGAAGTAGTAGAAATGAGAACAGCGAGGAACTTAACATCAGGATTGATGGTCACGAAGTAGATGAAGTCAAGGAATTCTGCTACCTGGGCAGCAAAATAACCAATGAGGGACAGAGTAAGGAGGACATCAAAAGCAGACTAGCAATGGCGAAAAGGTCTTTCCTGACCAAGCGAAGTCTGCTAGTAACAAAGATAGGGTTTAATTTGAGGAAAAAATTTCTGAGAATATACGTCTGGAGTACAGCATTCTATGGTAGTGAAACATGGACTGTGGGAAAACCGGAACAGAAGAGGATCGAAACATTTGAGATGTGGTGCTACAGAGGAATGTTGAAAATTAGGTGGACTGATAAGGTGAAGCATGAGGAGGTTCTGCGCAGAATCTGAGAGGAAAGGAATGTGTGGGAAACACTGACAAGGAGAAGCGACAGGTAAATAGGACATCTGTTAGGGACATGTGGGAATGTCTTCGACGGTACTAGAGGGAGCTGTAGAGGGCAAAAACTGTAGCGGAAATCAGAGATTGGAATACATCCAGCAAATAATTGAGGACGTAGGTTGCAAGTGCTATTCTGAGATGAAGAGGCTAGCACAGGAGAGGAATTCGTGGCGGGTCGCATCAAACCACTCAGAAGACTGATGACAAAAAAAGAGGGAAAGTACTAATATCAGCGACTTTGACTAACAGCAGATTGTTGAAACCTGGTGTCTGGGAACGAGCATCACAGAGGCACTTAAGAAGCTGGTCGGCTCTCCCTGTGCTCCTGGCAGGGGTATCTGTTGAAGGTGGTCGAAGGACCACAAGTAGGCGAAAAGGTATTGGGTATCCACTCCTTGCCCCAAAACGTGTAGGTCGAAGGCTTCCTAGGAAGTTAAGCAGAATCATTAACGATCTGTGACTGTTCTGACGACACAGTTCATTGCTTGTACAGGCACAAGAGCTTTGTAGCACACCACTCACAGCATGTTGGCTGAGCACGCGTCTTTAATGTGGATGACCCATACGTGTTTTCATGCTAGCGCAAAGAATTTTCAATTACAATGTAAGTGGGATTGATATCCTTGAGATTGAATCATTGCCCAATGGGAACGAATCACTTGCTCAGATGAATCACGATCCTTGCTACACCAGGTCCATGGTCGTGTCCAGATACTCCATCATCGAGACTAGCCGCTGCAATGAGCCTTGGAGAGAGGCCACTGGGAGAAGTACATTCATGTTGCAGCCTCGCTGCTGGCTTATCGCACCTTACTTATCACCGGATACCTTTTGTTCATTTATGCTTCAGCCTCGCTCCTCACTGCCTGCGTGGAGTAATTACTCTGCAGCTGTTCACCTGTAGAGCAGAGTGCTAGCAGAGTCAAATGTGGCACTGTTGGAGTGACCTCGAAGCAGCCAATCATGGCTCAAATTTAACGACATACGGTGTTGGTCACTGTGCAAAACACAGCTTGATATCATCGCCTGATGAGGAACATAATGAGTAGCGGGGGGAGGAGCGATAGTGCATGGGAAATTCAGAGATAAGACGCAGTGGGTTTGATTCATCATTGTCCTGCCATGACAGAGAGTAGTGAGCAGCGGATGTATAAAGGCACCCTTCTCCTATGGGAGACGTTCACCTGGGCTTCCGTGCGACCTAAGGCAGAAAAGGAAGGCACTGACAGCCGAGAACCTTCTAAACATCGTTGCATACCATCAGCATCCCCTTATGTCTGATGTGTTTCTTGACAGCGATGACAACCTCCAGCACAGAGGTTGTCCATGTTACAAAGCCAGAATCATATCACTGTTCTTTGGGGAGCGTTATAGCGAACTCCTGTCGTGGCCACAAGACTCGTCTATCTTAACGAAACATATCTCAGACGCAAACAGACACCAGGTCCAGGCTCACAAACCATTAGCCCGTAATTTACGAGAATTCCATGACCTGTGTGTAGACACCAAGTATCACGTACCTCCGGAAACCTACCACATCCCATGCCACACAGATTATCTGCTGTATTGCATTCTGAAGACAGACCTTTTTTTTTTTTTGGTCATCAGTGTACTGACTGGTTTGATGCGGACCGCCACGAATTCCTTTCCTGTGCTAACCTCTTCATCTCAGAGTAGCACTTGCAACCTACGTCCTCAATGATTTGCTTGACGTATTCCAATCTCTGTCTTCCTCTACAGTTTTTGCCCTCTACAGCTCCCTCTAGTACCATGGAAGTCATTCCCTCATGTCTTAGCAGATGTCCTATCATCCTGTCCCTTCTCCTTATCAGTGTTTTCCACATATTCCTTTCCTCTCCGATTCTGCGTAGAACCTCCTCATTCCTTACCTTATCAGTCCACCTAATTTTCAACATTCGTCTATAGCACCACATCTCAAATGCTTCGATTCTCTTCTGTTCCGGTTTTCCCACAGTCCATTTTTCACTACCATACAATGCTGTACTCCAGACGTACATCCTCAGAAATTTCTTCCTCAAATTAAGGCCGGTATTTGATATTAGTAGACTTCTCTTGGCCAGAAATGCCTTTTTTGCCATAGCGAGTCTGCTTTTGATGTCCTCCTTGCTGCGTTCGTCATTGGTTATTTTACTGCCTAGGTAGCAGAATTCCTTAACTTCATTGACTTCGTGACCATCAATCCTGATGTTAAGTTTCTCGCTGTTCTCATTTCTACTACTTCTCATTACCTTCGTCTTTCTCCGATTTACTCTCAAACCATACTGTGTACTCATTAGACTGTTCATTCCGTTCAGCAGATCATTTAATTCTTCTTCACTTTCACTCAGGATAGCAGACCTACAGGCTGTTAACCTTGTACTATCTGAAATATTTATTGTTGGCCGTTTGTTCTTCTGTGGTAAAAAAAACTGTCACTGATTCATAGAAATTAATTACAGAGCGCTTTTCCTGGGGTCACAGCACTAAAACAAAGCAAAAAATTTGGGTCTATCCTCTTTCTTCGCTTCAGACTCTAAGTAGTGATTATCAACTTCTTAGTGCCACTTTGGAAGTAAATTACATGGTTGGGGATTTTGTTAGGTTAGCCAGTTTGGTAAGTGATGTACATGAATGATATTCGTTATTTACAAACACAATCTGCATTTTGGTGTGGTGTTTACAACCAGAGTCAAACAAAAGCATTAGGTGCACCAGCTGCAGGAATTTAATTACAGATATCATTATTGCTCTAATTTCCACAAAGGTCATCTTATTCTTAACCGCATCGACATTGAGTACAATTGTCATTCACAGAACTTATTCTGAAGCAAGTAACGACTTTCTATCACATCGTAATCAGCAGCTGTTCTTGCAGCAGGTCCATGTAGGGAACACAGTCACTTCTCCTCGTCTTGTGCTTTTCCTTTTAGTTCTGTGTAGTTATCGCTTTTCTTATTAACACTGCCCATTATTTGATGTCTTCTTCGCTCCTTCTATTCCCACTTGGCTTCTCTTCAATTTCTTGGTCGAGTAAGTTCTGTCCTCTCAATATGTGGCCTAGCCAACATTTCTTCATTTTCTGCATGTGTCCAAGAGGTTTCTGTTCTCAACACTTCTAAACTCTGTACAACTGACAGTTTCTTCTTTCCTACATTCCAAGATTTTTAGTGGCTTCAGCGTTGTTTCCTCCTCTTTTTGCTATGTCCAGCTTTCTGCCGTACTCAAAGCTATGCTCCATGTACAACAGTTGGCCAACCTTTTCTTCAATTATTTATTCAGCATCTAACACAGCAATTTCGTCTGTTTATTTAATGCTTCGCTACTCTCGATCTTATTTCTATATCAAACGTATTTTGCAATTTGATCTAGTTATCCGTATATCGTAATTTTATCCTTCCTTTTCCACTCGGTATAAAGCTTTTGGATGGCGTAACAGGACTACGTAGTGCTGCGCCTCCACGTCGTAATATCCTTACTAAACGTCCTCAAGGTTCATCGAAGGCTCAGCTTGGCACATTGCAACCACCACTGTAGAGCAGACCGCTCAGTCTCCGCTTGTCTCCCACCGCCGCCTGACATTCTGTTGAGGTAAGGTGAGCGGTGTTAAATTTCGACGGGCTGCAGCTGCGCCACACCCGTTGGCTTCCAAGCGTGACGGTACAGATGTAAACAGTGTGGTCACTGGTCAGTAAATGTTGCCAGCCACAAGTCGGCTGTCGTAGCAGCATCCCTGAGAGAGCGGGAGGTATACAGCATATCAATTCTGCTAGACGAATGTCCTTTATGACGCGTGTCGCTGAGTTCTTTGGTTATCGATTCGCACCGTCGATAGTTGCTGCGCTGGTTGCGCGACTAGATGGCGCACTAGATCGAGAGGACGGGGTTTTAAAAAGGTGAATGGTCAACGATGGTGAAAGGAAGCGGCACAGCGAGGAGCAGGCTAGTCAGTACATAACACGTGACATGCCGCAGCGGAGCTGGGTTGTTGATTAGTGGAGAGCGTGAGCGAACCAGCGTCGAGGGCAGCGGGGCATGGGGTGGTGCTGTTTGGCGAGGACGAAACAAACCACTGCGCCTGGCGTCCCGCAGGTTTGGGAGAGCGGAGCGGGAACTAATGCTCTAGATTCATGCTAACATATCTCCAAGTATCGTTCTTGGAGCATTTACCAGTTATTTTTCATAAAATTAACGTTGTCGTCTGCGCAAAGGCTCAGGTTGAGTGGAATGTTGCGCGGGTTTGGCTAGAAATGTGGCAGTCAGGGTATGCTCCTGAGTTGTATCATTGTGGTGTCACCGCCAGACACCACACTTGCTAGGTGGTAGCCTTTAAATCGGCCGCGGTCCGCTAGTATACGTCGGACCCGCGTGTCGCCACTGTCAGTGATTGCAGACCGAGCGCCACCACAAGGCAGGTCTAGAGAGACGTACTAGCACTCACCCCAGTTGTACATCCGACGTTGCTAGGAATGGTTCACTGACAATTACGCTCTCTTTTGCCGAGACGATAGTTAGCATAGCCTTCAGCTACGTCATTTGCTACGACCTAGCAAGGCGCCATTACCAATTTATATTGAGCTTCTCATTACTGTACCGTCAGACCGATGTTCTACAGTTATGGATTAAAGTTAAGTATTACATCAACTACGTACTTTATTTGCTACTAAAAATTCCCTTAACTGTTCCAGACCTCACGCCAGTCTGCGTGTAATTAAACGCGTGCGTTTCGGCCTCCTCTAGCAACACGGTGTTGGCTCTTCTGCCAACACAGCAACCATAGTGGTCAAATGTAAAGTAATGTGACTAAAATTAATAGGAGTTTTACATTAAGGCTAATTCTGACGTGATTCTTGAAGTTTTCCCGGCGTACTGAATACTCTACGAGGTTTTGGGGCTGTAGCCGAGTCTTGTTGACTTCTTGCCACAATATTTCGACTGGAAACAGTCCAGCCATCTTCAGGTGTCCGCCCCCGGTAGCTGAGTGGTCAGTGCGACAGAATGTCAATCCTTAGGGCCCCGGTTCGATTATCGGCGGCTGGGTCGGAGATTTTCTCCGCTCAGGGACTGGGTGTTGTGTTGTCCTAATCATCAATATTTCATCCCCATCGACGCGCAAGTCGCCGAAGCGGCGTCAAATCGAAAGACATGCACCTGGCGAACGGTCGGTTGCCAGCCGAAATATTGTAGCATAAAATCAACATGACCCGGCTGCAATCCCGAAACCTAATACAATAGTTGGTTAGTATTGTTTTGTACCGAGTGCTATTTCCTATCTTCGTAAACATATTATTCGCTTAAAACATCTAAAACGCATAGTGGTTAAAGGCCCATTAAACTGTCTGTCGTGTGGTTGTAGTGGTTGCTCAGTGGTTCTTATTTCTGATATTTTTCAAGTTAAACATTTGGAATAGACATAGACTGACGAACTATTTTAGAAAAGGAAATTTTGATATGTGAGGGGCTAGAGCCGCCTGTTATTCGTTCATTATTCTTACGTCCATCTTTAACAGTTTCTTGCAGTACTGCGATATGTGTTTTTTTAAGTAATTCGTGGCAGTAAAATGGTTTGTGTCTATCCTCCAGTCGCACCCCTTTGTATAAATTGTTTTCACTGAATACTTTTAAAACCTTCCACATGTTATGTTGCAGGATTTGAGGGCCAATCATTGGCAAGTCGTAACCTTATATCTGATTAAGCATCAAGCAGCTAGTGTTCATATCATTTCATGCGACTGGTTGGACTTGCGTGTACCGAAGTGTGTCGTCAGTGCTGAAGGCACCGGTTAATGCAAGAGTGCTTTCATGTGCTGCGACGATTGAGGCTTATGCCTGAGGATGCCCTGTTAGGCGATTAGCTTCATTAGTGCTTTGACTTCAAATTTCCAAGAACCTGTCATTGCTCAGGAAAATTGTTAACCAGCTTAATTTAATGGCAGCTGGAGCCGTGAAGTAGTTTTAAAAAATATTTTTTGGTGTTATGAGGGCAAGTAGTAGTGTATGGTATTCTGCCTTACAGCAGGTCCTGTCATGGATTAAGCCTCTTCCACTTTTGTCTGTCCATAGCTAGTCTTTTCATTTCTGAATATATCTCTCCTTTGATAATGTCCAGGATTTGATATCTTCTATTTCATCTTCCCCTTTTCCGCTCCACCATTCTTTCTATTCCTTCCTTCAATAAACAGTACCTCCTCAAACAATGTCCAATCCAGATACGTTTTCTCTTTCTGATGACATTCGGCATGTTTCTTTCTTCTCCAACTCTTCTTAATACTTCTTCATTCCTTACTCGGTCTTCCCATTTAACTTTTTTCCATTCTTCTCCATATCCACATCTCTAGTGTATCCACTCTTCTTTCATCTTCCTTCCTCAGTGTCCAGATCTCCGCACAATACAGTGCAACGCTCCAGATGTAACATTTGGCAAGTCTTCTCCTCAGATCTTTGTTTAGTGCTCCACAAAGTAATTTATGTTTCCTCTTGAATCCTGCTTTTGCCATTGCAATTATTTCGTAATTTCTGTTGAGCAACACTTGTTGAACCATCCCCTTACAAAAATTTATGAATTACCGTGCTGATAAACCCCTTACGTTATTTGATTTTCAAGCAGCTGAGTAAAACTGAACGTACTCAGACATTTCTCTCTTTACTTATTCTGATCACCACTAAACTGACACACAATATTTTTTGTGCAACGCCATCTGACTTTCAATAATCCCTACAAAAGAATGGCCCTGACTAACAATAACCTATACCCTTCATGAATCACTTACCTCACCAAAATCTTCGTTACTCGAACTACTGCAATACAGCGAGCGCCAATACTGCCAGCTAAATAAAAGATTCTAACTACTGAAGGCACTAACTACTGATAGGCATAGTTAGAAAATGAAAGATTTTGATAGAGAACAAACAATGTATTTACCTGAGTAGTGTTCAAAATTCATTATATATATATATATATATATATATATATATATATATATATATATGTTCATGACATCCAGTGTTACAAATTTACTGTCTCTGATGGACACATGTCCAGATCGTCCGCTCTCAAAATTCTGCCATCTCTCTCCCCACATCCACCACTGCTGGCGGCTCACCTCCAACTGCGCAACGCTATGCGCTGTTCACATCCAACTGCCCAAAAGTACAATAGCGAATATTTCAACAATGCCAACCAGCCACAGACTGCACACAACACAGTCAGTGATTTTCATACAGAGCGCTACGTGGCGTTACCAACATAAAAGCCTAAACATCCTACTTACATAGCCGTCATGCTCTCCACAAAAAATTTTACAAATTGTTTTGGGCACTGGCCAATACATATTTGTTAAAAGTTTTTTATATTAACGCTAACAAATATACCAAATGAACACACTTATCGACACAATGTCAGTCAAAAGCTAAAATTTTCTCACAGTCCATAAAGGCAGTCCTGATCATTCATCACAGTATTAATTGCAATTTTATGCACAAACTCTGAGCAGTAAAAGAAAATGCACACGCAAGTAGTGGATTTCCATGCAGTCTTGAAGAAGCAGTGTTGTCCTTCCAACAGAAAGATAATGCTGACTCTTGATATGCAGACAGGTAATGGGCCACAACAGAGCAAACCCACAGCACAGTCAGTCGAAGTTTTGAAGAATATTGATAGGTAGGTCATCACAGAGCAGACCCACTGTAGTCCTGATAGAGATTATGGTATTGGTGGGCCACCAGAGGTGCAGACCCACTGCAGTCCTTGTAGAAATAATGGTATTGATGGGTCATCAAAGGTGCAGGCCCACAGTAGTCCTTGTAGAGACGGCCAGCAGCCATCTGTTGTGACTGTGCAGGTGCACAATCACCATCGAAGATGCTTACAGACAATATAGCAAGTCCAAGATGCACCACTCGTGCACTCCGAAAAAACAAATTTTTTTTGAAATGTTCTTAGAACCAGCAATGCTGTTAACCAGTCCCTAGCTAAATTATTAACACACGTGCAAACACTAGCAGTCCCAACGTCTCACATATTGTGCATATACTATAACCAACAGAAACGTGTGCAGTGAAATGAAACTTAATTTGAATAACTGGTGTCTATACAATTATAAATTTACAACGTAAGAATACAATTACAAAGGTACAAAATACATCATTAAAGAACATAATAGTACAGATAACATTTGTAGTAATATGGGCTTTACAAACGAATAGAAATAAACATATAAATCAGTGTTACAGGAATTATGACATAAGTAAATAAATAAAATAATGAGAATAGTCCAGAATGAGATTTTCACTCTGCAGCTGAGTGTCCGCTGATATGAAACTTCCTGGCAGATTAAAACTGTGTACCGGACCGAGACTCGAACTCGGGACCTTTGCCTTTCGCGGGCAAGTGCTCTACCGGCTTTTTTTTTAATCTCATTTTTGCTCTATATTGGTCGATGAATTTGTTCGTGGCGGACGTCCGATGACGGCCGTAAAGGTTCTTTGTTGATCCGTTCACTCAGTTTTTTATTACAGAGGGTAGCTAACCCTCTGACCAAGCACGCTGAGCTACCGTGCTGGCTACCGCCTGAACTACCCAAGCACGACTCACGCCCCGTCCTCACAGCTTTACTTCTGCCAGTACCTCGTCTGCTACTTTCCAAACTTTACAGAAGCTCTCCTGCGAACCTTGCAGAAATAGCACTCCTGAAAGAAAGGATATTGCGGAGACATGGCTTAGCCACAGCCTGGGCGATGTTTCCAGAATGAGATTTTCACTCTGCAGCGGAGTGTGTGCTGATATGAAACTTCCTGGCAGATTAAAACTGTGTGCCGGACCGAGACTCGAACTCGGGACCGAGTTCGAGTGTCGGTCCGGCACACAGTTTTAATCTGCCAGAAAGTTTCAATGAGAATAGTTTTCGAAACATTAATTTCACACATGAGCATTAAAACAGAACAGAATAAATAATGTCTAAACATCATTACATAGAAAATTAACATATATAAGAAAAATTCTACAACATAACTCTTATCAGATAAACACATAAAGACAGGAAGAACACAAATACACAAGGGTACACAAACACATAGCGAAATAACACAAAAGGAAAGAACAGGGTTTGTTTTACTGCAGTATTTTGCAAACAAAATTTTCCACTAGATCGAGAGGACGGGGTTTTAAGAAGGTGAATGGTCAACGATGGTGAAAGGAAGCGGCACAGCGAGGAGCAGGCTAGTCAGTACGTAACACGTGACATGTCGCAGCGGAGCTGGGTTGTTGATTAGTGGAGAGCGTGAGCGAACCAGCGTCGAGGGCAGCGGGGCATGGGGTGGTGCTGTTTGGAGAGGACGAAACAAACCACTGCGGCTGGCGTCCCGCAGGTTTGGGAGAGCGGAGCGGGAACTAATGCTCTAGATTCATGCTAACATATCTCCAAGTATCGTTCTTGGAGCATTTACCAGCTTTTTTTCATAAAATTAACGTTGTCGTCTGCGCAAAGGCTCAGGTTGTGTGGAATGTTGCGCGGGTTTGGCTAGAAATGTGGCAGTCAGGGTATGCTCCTGAGTTGTATCATTGTGGTGTCACCGCCAGACACCACACTTGCTAGGTGGTAGCCTTTAAATCGGCCGCGGTCCGCTAGTATACGTCGGACCCGCGTGTCGCCACTGTCAGTGATTGCAGACCGAGCGCCACCACACGGCAGGTCTAGAGAGACGTACTAGCACTCACCCCAGTTGTACAGCCGACGTTGCTAGGAATGGTTCACTGACAATTACGCTCTCTTTTGCCGAGACGATAGTTAGCATAGCCTTCAGCTACGTCATTTGCTACGACCTAGCAAGGCGCCATTACCAATTTATATTGAGCTTCTTATTACTGTACCGTCAGACCGATGTTCTACAGTTATGGATTAAAGTTAAGTATTACATCAACTACGTACTTTATTTGCTACTAAAAATTCCCTTAACTGTTCCAGACCTCACGCCAGTCTGCGTGTAATTAAACGCGTGCGTTTCGGCCTCCTCTAGCAACACGGTGTTGGCTCTTCTGCCAACACAGCAACCATAGTGGTCAAATGTAAAGTAATGTGACTAAAATTAATAGGAGTTTTACATTAAGGCTAATTCTGACGTGATTCTTGAAGTTTTCCCGGCGTACTGAATATTCTACGAGGTTTTGGGGCTGCAGCCGAGTCTTGTTGACTTCTTGCCACAATATTTCGACTGGAAACAGTCCAGCCATCTTCAGGTGTCCGCCCCCGGCAGCTGAGTGGTCAGCGCGACAGAATGTCAATCCTTAGGGCCCTGGTTCGATTACCGGCGGCTGGGTCGGAGATTTTCTCCGCTCAGGGACTGGGTGTTGTGTGTTCCTAATCAACAACATTTCATCCCCATCGACGCGCAAGTCGCCGAAGCGGCGTCAAATCGAAAGACTTGCACCTGACGAACGGTCTGCCCGACGGGAGGCCCCTGTCACACGACATTTATTTTATCTTCAGGTGAGTGTCCGCCACACTCACCTGAAGATGGCTGGACGGTTGCCAGCCGAAATATTGTAGCATAAAATCAACATGACCCGGCTGCAATCCCGAAACCTAATACAATAATTGGTTAGTATTGTTTTGTACCGAATGCTATTTCCTATCTTCGTAAACATATTATTCGCTTAAAACATCTAAAACGCATAGTGGTTAAAGGCCCGTTAAACTGTCTGTCGTGTGGTTGTAGTGGTTGCTCAGTGGTTGTTATTTCTGATATTTTTCAAGTTAAACATTTGGAATAGACATAGACTGGCGAACTATTTTAGAAAAGGAAATTTTGATATGTGAGGGGCTAGAGCCGCCTGTTATTCGTCCATTATTCTTACGTCCATCTCTAACAGTTTCTTGCAGTACTGCGATATGTGTTTTTTTAAGTAATTCGTGGCAGTAAAATGGTTTGTGTCTATCCTCCAGTCGCACCCCTTTGTATAAATTGTTTTCACTGAATACTTTTAAAACCTTCCACATGTTATGTTGCAGGATTTGAGGGCCAATCATTGGCAAGTCGTAACCTTATATCTGATTAAGCATCAAGCAGCTAGTGTTCATATCATTTCATGCGACTGGTTGGACTTGCGTGTACCGAAGTGTGTCGTCAGTGCTGAAGGCACCGGTTAATGCAAGAGTGCTTTCATGTGCTGCGACGATTGAGGCTTATGCCTGAGGATGCCCTGTTAGGCGATTAGCTTCATTAGTGCTTTGACTTCAAATTTCCAAGAACCTGTCATTGCTCAGGAAAATTGTTAACCAGCTTAATTTAATGGCAGCTGGAGCCGTGAAGTAGTTTTAAAAAATATTTTTTGGTGTTATGAGGGCAAGTAGTAGTGTATGGTATTCTGCCTTACAGCAGGTCCTGTCATGGATTAAGCCTCTTCCACTTTTGTCTGTCCATAGCTAGTCTTTTCATTTCTGAATATATCTCTCCTTTGATAATGTCCAGGATTTGATATCTTCTATTTCCTCTTCCCCTTTTCCGCTCCACCATTCTTTCTATTCCTTCCTTCAATAAACAGTACCTCCTCAAACAATGTCCAATCCAGATACGTTTTCTCTTTCTGATGACATTCGGCATGTTTCTTTCTTCTCCAACTCTTCTTAATACTTCTTCATTCCTTACTCGGTCTTCCCATTTAACTTTTTTCCATTCTTCTCCATATCCACATCTCTAGTGTATCCACTCTTCTTTCATCTTCCTTCCTCAGTGTCCAGATCTCCGCACAATACAGTGCAACGCTCCAGATGTAACATTTGGCAAGTCTTCTCCTCAGATCTTTGTTTAGTGCTCCACAAAGTAATTTATGTTTCCTCTTGAATCCTGCTTTTGCCATTGCAATTATTTCGTAATTTCTGTTGAGCAACACTTGTTGAACCATCCCCTTACAAAAATTTATGAATTACCGTGCTGATAAACCCCTTACGTTATTTGATTTTCAAGCAGCTGAGTAAAACTGAACGTACTCAGACATTTCTCTCTTTACTTATTCTGATCACCACTAAACTGACACACAATATTTTTTGTGCAACGCCATCTGACTTTCAATAATCCCTACAAAAGAATGGCCCTGACTAACAATAACCTATACCCTTCATGAATCACTTACCTCACCAAAATCTTCGTTACTCGAACTACTGCAATACAGCGAGCGCCAATACTGCCAGCTAAATAAAAGATTCTAACTACTGAAGGCACTAACTACTGATAGGCATAGTTAGAAAATGAAAGATTTTGATAGAGAACAAACAATGTATTTACCTGAGTAGTGTTCAAAAGTCATTATATATATATATATATATATATATATATATATATATATATATATATATATGTTCATGACATCCAGTGTTACAAATTTACTGTCTCTGATGGACACATGTCCAGATCGTCCGCTCTCAAAATTCTGCCATCTCTCTCCCCACATCCACCACTGCTGGCGGCTCACCTCCAACTGCGCAACGCTATGCGCTGTTCACATCCAACTGCCCAAAAGTACAATAGCGAATATTTCAACAATGCCAACCAGCCACAGACTGCACACAACACAGTCAGTGATTTTCATACAGAGCGCTACGTGGCGTTACCAACATAAAAGCCTAAACATCCTACTTACATAGCCGTCATGCTCTCCACAAAAAATTTTACAAATTGTTTTGGGCACTGGCCAATACATATTTGTTAAAAGTTTTTTATATTAACGCTAACAAATATACCAAATGAACACACTTATCGACACAATGTCAGTCAAAAGCTAAAATTTTCTCACAGTCCATAAAGGCAGTCCTGATCATTCATCACAGTATTAATTGCAATTTTATGCACAAACTCTGAGCAGTAAAAGAAAATGCACACGCAAGTAGTGGATTTCCATGCAGTCTTGAAGAAGCAGTGTTGTCCTTCCAACAGAAAGATAATGCTGACTCTTGATATGCAGACAGGTAATGGGCCACAACAGAGCAAACCCACAGCACAGTCAGTCGAAGTTTTGAAGAATATTGATAGGTAGGTCATCACAGAGCAGACCCACTGTAGTCCTGATAGAGATTATGGTATTGGTGGGCCACCAGAGGTGCAGACCCACTGCAGTCCTTGTAGAAATAATGGTATTGATGGGTCATCAAAGGTGCAGGCCCACAGTAGTCCTTGTAGAGACGGCCAGCAGCCATCTGTTGTGACTGTGCAGGTGCACAATCACCATCGAAGATGCTTACAGACAATATAGCAAGTCCAAGATGCACCACTCGTGCACTCCGAAAAAACAAATTTTTTTTGAAATGTTCTTAGAACCAGCAATGCTGTTAACCAGTCCCTAGCTAAATTATTAACACACGTGCAAACACTAGCAGTCCCAACGTCTCACATATTGTGCATATACTATAACCAACAGAAACGTGTGCAGTGAAATGAAACTTAATTTGAATAACTGGTGTCTATACAATTATAAATTTACAACGTAAGAATACAATTACAAAGGTACAAAATACATCATTAAAGAACATAATAGTACAGATAACATTTGTAGTAATATGGGCTTTACAAACGAATAGAAATAAACATATAAATCAGTGTTACAGGAATTATGACATAAGTAAATAAATAAAATAATGAGAATAGTCCAGAATGAGATTTTCACTCTGCAGCTGAGTGTCCGCTGATATGAAACTTCCTGGCAGATTAAAACTGTGTACCGGACCGAGACTCGAACTCGGGACCTTTGCCTTTCGCGGGCAAGTGCTCTACCGGCTTTTTTTTTAATCTCATTTTTGCTCTATATTGGTCGATGAATTTGTTCGTGGCGGACGTCCGATGACGGCCGTAAAGGTTCTTTGTTGATCCGTTCACTCAGTTTTTTATTACAGAGGGTAGCTAACCCTCTGACCAAGCACGCTGAGCTACCGTGCTGGCTACCGCCTGAACTACCCAAGCACGACTCACGCCCCGTCCTCACAGCTTTACTTCTGCCAGTACCTCGTCTGCTACTTTCCAAACTTTACAGAAGCTCTCCTGCGAACCTTGCAGAAATAGCACTCCTGAAAGAAAGGATATTGCGGAGACATGGCTTAGCCACAGCCTGGGCGATGTTTCCAGAATGAGATTTTCACTCTGCAGCGGAGTGTGTGCTGATATGAAACTTCCTGGCAGATTAAAACTGTGTGCCGGACCGAGACTCGAACTCGGGACCGAGTTCGAGTGTCGGTCCGGCACACAGTTTTAATCTGCCAGAAAGTTTCAATGAGAATAGTTTTCGAAACATTAATTTCACACATGAGCATTAAAACAGAACAGAATAAATAATGTCTAAACATCATTACATAGAAAATTAACATATATAAGAAAAATTCTACAACATAACTCTTATCAGATAAACACATAAAGACAGGAAGAACACAAATACACAAGGGTACACAAACACATAGCGAAATAACACAAAAGGAAAGAACAGGGTTTGTTTTACTGCAGTATTTTGCAAACAAAATTTTCCACTAGATCGAGAGGACGGGGTTTTAAGAAGGTGAATGGTCAACGATGGTGAAAGGAAGCGGCACAGCGAGGAGCAGGCTAGTCAGTACGTAACACGTGACATGTCGCAGCGGAGCTGGGTTGTTGATTAGTGGAGAGCGTGAGCGAACCAGCGTCGAGGGCAGCGGGGCATGGGGTGGTGCTGTTTGGAGAGGACGAAACAAACCACTGCGGCTGGCGTCCCGCAGGTTTGGGAGAGCGGAGCGGGAACTAA
This sequence comes from Schistocerca nitens, assembly GCF_023898315.1. NCBI lineage: Eukaryota > Metazoa > Arthropoda > Insecta > Orthoptera > Acrididae > Schistocerca > Schistocerca nitens. The sequence goes on from NC_064619.1 coordinate 213,837,769, forward strand.
TGCTCTAGATTCATGCTAACATATCTCCAAGTATCGTTCTTGGAGCATTTACCAGCTTTTTTTCATAAAATTAACGTTGTCGTCTGCGCAAAGGCTCAGGTTGTGTGGAATGTTGCGCGGGTTTGGCTAGAAATGTGGCAGTCAGGGTATGCTCCTGAGTTGTATCATTGTGGTGTCACCGCCAGACACCACACTTGCTAGGTGGTAGCCTTTAAATCGGCCGCGGTCCGCTAGTATACGTCGGACCCGCGTGTCGCCACTGTCAGTGATTGCAGACCGAGCGCCACCACACGGCAGGTCTAGAGAGACGTACTAGCACTCACCCCAGTTGTACAGCCGACGTTGCTAGGAATGGTTCACTGACAATTACGCTCTCTTTTGCCGAGACGATAGTTAGCATAGCCTTCAGCTACGTCATTTGCTACGACCTAGCAAGGCGCCATTACCAATTTATATTGAGCTTCTTATTACTGTACCGTCAGACCGATGTTCTACAGTTATGGATTAAAGTTAAGTATTACATCAACTACGTACTTTATTTGCTACTAAAAATTCCCTTAACTGTTCCAGACCTCACGCCAGTCTGCGTGTAATTAAACGCGTGCGTTTCGGCCTCCTCTAGCAACACGGTGTTGGCTCTTCTGCCAACACAGCAACCATAGTGGTCAAATGTAAAGTAATGTGACTAAAATTAATAGGAGTTTTACATTAAGGCTAATTCTGACGTGATTCTTGAAGTTTTCCCGGCGTACTGAATATTCTACGAGGTTTTGGGGCTGCAGCCGAGTCTTGTTGACTTCTTGCCACAATATTTCGACTGGAAACAGTCCAGCCATCTTCAGGTGTCCGCCCCCGGCAGCTGAGTGGTCAGCGCGACAGAATGTCAATCCTTAGGGCCCTGGTTCGATTACCGGCGGCTGGGTCGGAGATTTTCTCCGCTCAGGGACTGGGTGTTGTGTGTTCCTAATCAACAACATTTCATCCCCATCGACGCGCAAGTCGCCGAAGCGGCGTCAAATCGAAAGACTTGCACCTGACGAACGGTCTGCCCGACGGGAGGCCCCTGTCACACGACATTTATTTTATCTTCAGGTGAGTGTCCGCCACACTCACCTGAAGATGGCTGGACGGTTGCCAGCCGAAATATTGTAGCATAAAATCAACATGACCCGGCTGCAATCCCGAAACCTAATACAATAATTGGTTAGTATTGTTTTGTACCGAATGCTATTTCCTATCTTCGTAAACATATTATTCGCTTAAAACATCTAAAACGCATAGTGGTTAAAGGCCCGTTAAACTGTCTGTCGTGTGGTTGTAGTGGTTGCTCAGTGGTTGTTATTTCTGATATTTTTCAAGTTAAACATTTGGAATAGACATAGACTGGCGAACTATTTTAGAAAAGGAAATTTTGATATGTGAGGGGCTAGAGCCGCCTGTTATTCGTCCATTATTCTTACGTCCATCTCTAACAGTTTCTTGCAGTACTGCGATATGTGTTTTTTTAAGTAATTCGTGGCAGTAAAATGGTTTGTGTCTATCCTCCAGTCGCACCCCTTTGTATAAATTGTTTTCACTGAATACTTTTAAAACCTTCCACATGTTATGTTGCAGGATTTGAGGGCCAATCATTGGCAAGTCGTAACCTTATATCTGATTAAGCATCAAGCAGCTAGTGTTCATATCATTTCATGCGACTGGTTGGACTTGCGTGTACCGAAGTGTGTCGTCAGTGCTGAAGGCACCGGTTAATGCAAGAGTGCTTTCATGTGCTGCGACGATTGAGGCTTATGCCTGAGGATGCCCTGTTAGGCGATTAGCTTCATTAGTGCTTTGACTTCAAATTTCCAAGAACCTGTCATTGCTCAGGAAAATTGTTAACCAGCTTAATTTAATGGCAGCTGGAGCCGTGAAGTAGTTTTAAAAAATATTTTTTGGTGTTATGAGGGCAAGTAGTAGTGTATGGTATTCTGCCTTACAGCAGGTCCTGTCATGGATTAAGCCTCTTCCACTTTTGTCTGTCCATAGCTAGTCTTTTCATTTCTGAATATATCTCTCCTTTGATAATGTCCAGGATTTGATATCTTCTATTTCCTCTTCCCCTTTTCCGCTCCACCATTCTTTCTATTCCTTCCTTCAATAAACAGTACCTCCTCAAACAATGTCCAATCCAGATACGTTTTCTCTTTCTGATGACATTCGGCATGTTTCTTTCTTCTCCAACTCTTCTTAATACTTCTTCATTCCTTACTCGGTCTTCCCATTTAACTTTTTTCCATTCTTCTCCATATCCACATCTCTAGTGTATCCACTCTTCTTTCATCTTCCTTCCTCAGTGTCCAGATCTCCGCACAATACAGTGCAACGCTCCAGATGTAACATTTGGCAAGTCTTCTCCTCAGATCTTTGTTTAGTGCTCCACAAAGTAATTTATGTTTCCTCTTGAATCCTGCTTTTGCCATTGCAATTATTTCGTAATTTCTGTTGAGCAACACTTGTTGAACCATCCCCTTACAAAAATTTATGAATTACCGTGCTGATAAACCCCTTACGTTATTTGATTTTCAAGCAGCTGAGTAAAACTGAACGTACTCAGACATTTCTCTCTTTACTTATTCTGATCACCACTAAACTGACACACAATATTTTTTGTGCAACGCCATCTGACTTTCAATAATCCCTACAAAAGAATGGCCCTGACTAACAATAACCTATACCCTTCATGAATCACTTACCTCACCAAAATCTTCGTTACTCGAACTACTGCAATACAGCGAGCGCCAATACTGCCAGCTAAATAAAAGATTCTAACTACTGAAGGCACTAACTACTGATAGGCATAGTTAGAAAATGAAAGATTTTGATAGAGAACAAACAATGTATTTACCTGAGTAGTGTTCAAAAGTCATTATATATATATATATATATATATATATATATGTTCATGACATCCAGTGTTACAAATTTACTGTCTCTGATGGACACATGTCCAGATCGTCCGCTCTCAAAATTCTGCCATCTCTCTCCCCACATCCACCACTGCTGGCGGCTCACCTCCAACTGCGCAACGCTATGCGCTGTTCACATCCAACTGCCCAAAAGTACAATAGCGAATATTTCAACAATGCCAACCAGCCACAGACTGCACACAACACAGTCAGTGATTTTCATACAGAGCGCTACGTGGCGTTACCAACATAAAAGCCTAAACATCCTACTTACATAGCCGTCATGCTCTCCACAAAAAATTTTACAAATTGTTTTGGGCACTGGCCAATACATATTTGTTAAAAGTTTTTTATATTAACGCTAACAAATATACCAAATGAACACACTTATCGACACAATGTCAGTCAAAAGCTAAAATTTTCTCACAGTCCATAAAGGCAGTCCTGATCATTCATCACAGTATTAATTGCAATTTTATGCACAAACTCTGAGCAGTAAAAGAAAATGCACACGCAAGTAGTGGATTTCCATGCAGTCTTGAAGAAGCAGTGTTGTCCTTCCAACAGAAAGATAATGCTGACTCTTGATATGCAGACAGGTAATGGGCCACAACAGAGCAAACCCACAGCACAGTCAGTCGAAGTTTTGAAGAATATTGATAGGTAGGTCATCACAGAGCAGACCCACTGTAGTCCTGATAGAGATTATGGTATTGGTGGGCCACCAGAGGTGCAGACCCACTGCAGTCCTTGTAGAAATAATGGTATTGATGGGTCATCAAAGGTGCAGGCCCACAGTAGTCCTTGTAGAGACGGCCAGCAGCCATCTGTTGTGACTGTGCAGGTGCACAATCACCATCGAAGATGCTTACAGACAATATAGCAAGTCCAAGATGCACCACTCGTGCACTCCGAAAAAACAAATTTTTTTTGAAATGTTCTTAGAACCAGCAATGCTGTTAACCAGTCCCTAGCTAAATTATTAACACACGTGCAAACACTAGCAGTCCCAACGTCTCACATATTGTGCATATACTATAACCAACAGAAACGTGTGCAGTGAAATGAAACTTAATTTGAATAACTGGTGTCTATACAATTATAAATTTACAACGTAAGAATACAATTACAAAGGTACAAAATACATCATTAAAGAACATAATAGTACAGATAACATTTGTAGTAATATGGGCTTTACAAACGAATAGAAATAAACATATAAATCAGTGTTACAGGAATTATGACATAAGTAAATAAATAAAATAATGAGAATAGTCCAGAATGAGATTTTCACTCTGCAGCTGAGTGTCCGCTGATATGAAACTTCCTGGCAGATAAAAACTGTGTACCGGACCGAGACTCGAACTCGGGACCTTTGCCTTTCGCGGGCAAGTGCTCTACCGGCTTTTTTTTTTAATCTCATTTTTGCTCTATGTTGGTCGATGAATTTGTTCGTGGCGGACGTCCGATGACGGCCGTAAAGGTTCTTTGTTGATCCGTTCACTCAGTTTTTTATTACAGAGGGTAGCTAACCCTCTGACCAAGCACGCTGAGCTACCGTGCTGGCTACCGCCTGAACTACCCAAGCACGACTCACGCCCCGTCCTCACAGCTTTACTTCTGCCAGTACCTCGTCTGCTACTTTCCAAACTTTACAGAAGCTCTCCTGCGAACCTTGCAGAAATAGCACTCCTGAAAGAAAGGATATTGCGGAGACATGGCTTAGCCACAGCCTGGGCGATGTTTCCAGAATGAGATTTTCACTCTGCAGCGGAGTGTGTGCTGATATGAAACTTCCTGGCAGATTAAAACTGTGTGCCGGACCGAGACTCGAACTCGGGACCGAGTTCGAGTGTCGGTCCGGCACACAGTTTTAATCTGCCAGAAAGTTTCAATGAGAATAGTTTTCGAAACATTAATTTCACACATGAGCATTAAAACAGAACAGAATAAATAATGTCTAAACATCATTACATAGAAAATTAACATATATAAGAAAAATTCTACAACATAACTCTTATCAGATAAACACATAAAGACAGGAAGAACACAAATACACAAGGGTACATAAACACATAGCGGAATAACACAAAAGGAAAGAACAGGGTTTGTTTTACTGCAGTATTTTGCAAACAAAATTTTCCTTACTTCTTGGAGATCTCCCTTGGTTCATCATGATTCCAAAAAAGTCCTATCTATACCTGCATTCTGTATTATATTCATATCCTCTTTCAAAATAATTATTCTTCACTGTCCACTAATTTTTCTTTGACAAACCTTTTTTATATAACTTCTCAATGCATTTCTACCAATTCTTCACAACCCATTCTCCTATATAGCCTGACCCTCCTTAAGCTAACTTAAATCTACTAAACTCACATGCATAAACTAAGGGACGAGGCAATGCAACAGATCAAAACAATTAACACAAACAGCAATGAAAAAAATGCAAATTGGCAAAGCAAGCAGCAGTATATCTAAATTAGCAAAGCAAATGCAACATTACAACTAATATTAGCCAATGTGCAGGAACAAGAAAAATAAATCAGTAGTAAAACTGGCTTAACAGAGTAATACAAAGTGAAATTCAGTAGCACTATGCCTGGAAAACAGCAGCAGCAAATGCAATAACTTATATCTAAACATGACAAAGTGTAAGCAGAAAAAATATTACAGTAAAGATGGCCATGTCTAATACCTATGTCACATCTTAACACTAGAGCAATGCATAATGATAACTTACTCTAGCAGACAAATTACCACATCGTTAAAAAAAAGTTTATGCATTTCCTGTGAAGGGAAATGACTATTTGTGTACCCTTTTTTTTAAGAAAGTAGATCATAAAATTATTGTTTAATGGATCTGTAGACAGAAAATATTTACATTAGTACATCTTTTAAATTTTATTTTAACCAATGCTGCATTGCAGCTAGAAACTAGATATTAAACAAAATAGGCAAATATATATATACAAAGCAAAGCATGAAACATCATTCACTAGCCATATGGCGTTTCCTAAAGCAGTAAAAAAATCTCTCAACTAGAAAGACAGTAGTCATAATTAGGTGTATAGACATAAAATATTTCTCATCATTTCATTAGACATTTCAGTAAATATCAGAAAGTATGAGCTCAAAACTGTAATCACATATTTCAAGTATGAGCGTGTTTTATTTGAAATTCTTTCTACAAAGAAATGTCAATAGCGAGGTTAATGACCTCTTTTTTTTCACCTAATGACTTTTTCTCCGGGCAGCTGGCATAGCTGGGCGCCCATAATGCATTACGTCAGGGTCACTTAGCTTTCTTACGGAAATATTTACGACAGTGGTCTCCGCAACAGTGACAGTTTGATACCAACAAAATTTCACAGGTCGAAAAATTACAGTAGAAATGTGTAGATACGAAATCTCATGAATAGCAGTGTTGTGATACATTCCCGCATGTACACACGTTTCATAACTCTTAAAGTACGATTCTTAGTTTCCAACATCCTTTTCCACAAACCAGAGTCCCTAACCACTACTCATTATTCCTTACTTTACTACACATATGCATATCCATCGACACTTCTTCAATATTTCATCATAATAAATACATGGCATAATCAATTTCCTCATATAGCATGAGCTTATTGATCATAAACATATCTCAACAGCATAATACACATCGTCATCATAATAATAACATCATAACACTTCAGTCAAATCTGAAAAACGTCGTAGCTTTCTGGAATAATTTCAAAACCTAAAAAAAATTCTCTGCTCATTTCAATAGTGTCATCTACCTCAAACGTACTTTAAAAATCATGATCCCATACCAAGTACATCATTCAAAGCTCTCATTGTATCACAATGGTTCCGAAAAAAAATACGAACAGTTCACGTAGTACAGACAAAATACAATTTCATAAGTGTGAAGTTATCCAACTGTGTAATTACGTAAACATCTGTCACTGATGTAGTAAAAAAAATGTTTGTCTCTCGCAGTTAAATGATCATATAACTGTGTAATTTATGTGTTAGAGAAATATGGTACCGATGTGTGAAGTTGTATAAGCAAATACCATATTAGCTAGGGCTCCTAGTGTTTGCCACACACTTAGTACACAAAGTAGGCTTGTACCCCCTGAGGATTAATGTAATTATACCCTCAGGTGTTACAGATTACATCAATCGAATGAAATGTATCACCGAAAACTTTCTTTGTATCTTTGTGATTCAAAAATGTTTAAAAATAGATGTTTTAAGTACAAAATTAATCACTCAAGTACGTGTAAAGTAGCGCTAAACTGTGCGTCTAGTAGTAAGATAATCTCTGTCATTACTTAAGGGTAAAAAATGTGCCAAGTGTCGTAATTATCGTCGTCCGTAAACAAAGTTATCTAGAAGTCAATGTACTTACCTCATAATAAACAAAAGCGAAATGCTATGCTTATAGATATCGTAGTTATTACGTACAGTACCGTGATCAAGAAAGTACTATACTGTAACGTATTGTTGTGCTACGAAAAAGGCTGTCTCATTGTAGCTACACCACGAAAGTTACTACTAATTTCCAGAGTAATACAGAAAAACTGTGCAGATATAAATCAGATACACCGCAAAAGCAACAATGTAAATTGTGTCACACATTAGTAGCGTCGTGATATAATCGTGTAGCTATAAAAGAAACCAAATACTAAGTCATCTTTAATCTCACAGAATGTACTTCAAATAAAGAATGTCTTTTCATGTAAACCTAAATGTTGCATTAAAATCTCACTAGCAGTATCAGTAAATGTTCTAAGTATGTGAGCCTTATAGTCGTTACGTAATTGTGCAACTAACAAGCAAGAATGTACACACACAATACGAGGTGTGGCTAGAAAAAAACCGGACTAGTACTGGTGAAACAATAAAACGAATGCAATAAGGCTGAAAGTCGCGTGGCCTGTCACGTGACTCTCGCTCCGCCTACTGCTCGAGTTTCATCTGCCTCCTGCACTCAGTCTGCCCGTGGCGTCTGTTTTAAGTAGTTGACGTTTTGTCTGTGCGTCGGAAAATGTTGAGTGTACAGAAAGAACAGCGTGTTAACATCAAATTTTGTTTCAAACTAGGAAAATCTGCAAGTGAAACGTTTGTAATGTTACAACAAGTGTACGGCGATGATTGTTTATCGCGAACACAAGTGTTTGAGTGGTTTAAACGAGCCCGCATCTCGTGGTCGTGCGGTAGCGTTCTCGCTTCCCACGCCCGGGTTCCCGGGTTCGATTCCCGGCGGGGTCAGGGATTTTCTCTGCCTCGTGATGGCTGGGTGTTGTGTGCTGTCCTTAGGTTAGTTAGGTTTAAGTAGTTCTAAGTTCTAGGGGACTTATGACCACAGCAGTTGAGTCCCATAGTGCTCAGAGCCATTTTGTTTAAACGATTTAAAGATGGCCGCGAAGACACCAGTGATGACACTCGCACTGGCAGACCATTGTCAGCAAAAACTGATGCAAACATTGAAAAAATCGGTAAACTTGTTCGACAAGATCGCCGTTTAACAATCAGAGCAGGGTCTGAGTTAACAGGAGTTGACAAGGAAAGTGTTAGGCAGATTCTTCATGAAAGTTTCAACATGAACAAAGTGTGTTCAAAAATGGTTCCAAAGTGTCTCACAATTGAACAGAAGGAACGCCCAAGAATGATTTGTTCTGACATCCTGGAAAACATTGAAAGTGATCCCACCTTCTTACAAAATGTTACTAAACTAAACGCCAATCGATGCATTGGAAAACTCCTGGTTCTCCACGACAAAAAAAAGCACGAATGTCAAAATCGAAATTCAAGGCAATGATGATTGTTTTTTTTTTTACATCAAAGGGATTGTGCACATTGATTGGGTACCAGAGGGACAAACAGTGAATCAGCATTACTACATTAGCGTCCTGGCTACCCTACGTGAGCGAGTACGGAGAAAACGGAACGATTTGTGGAGAAAAAAGTCATGGATCCTTCACCAAGACAATGCCCCAGCTCACAGTGCGTTGTCAGTGAAGACGTTTTTGGCAAAACACAACATTCCCATCTTAGATCATCCACCCTACTCACCTGATTTGGCCCCCTGTGACTTTTTTCTTTTCCCTAAAGTCAAGTCAGCTTTGAAAGGAACTAGATTTGAGACTGTTGAAGCAGTAAAAGAAAAAGCGACGGAAGTAATGTATGGACTTACCGAAAATGATCTGCAGCATTGCTATGAACAGTGGAAAATTCGTATGGAGCGGTGTAGAGACCGAGGAGGAGAGTACATTGAAGGAGATAACATGAAATTGTAAATAATTGTAAATAAATGTTTTTTCCAGCATCAGTCCGGTTTTTTTCTAGCCGCACCTCGTAACACTGTGTCGTCTGTTCACTATAACAATTCATTCGTAGTTACCGTCTAAATATGTTCCCTAGCTCCTAGACTGGACAGTTAACTTCAAAACATTGTTGCATATTAACAGTTTCTAAGTGTGACAAAGAGTACTAGTAACGTGAAGTGAAAAGTTTTATGGCAAAGACTAAGTTAAAAAGCAGATTATCTTTCAATAAACGGTTTTACATGTGAAATGTGGTGTAAACCTTTACTCTTCCTAGTACGCAGAGTTTCAACTTCAACGCGATTATCATGTGGTATACGTCGGTAAGGAATGCTAATAATTTTCTGAAGGTTAGCATCTATGTTATTTTTCTCTGAGCCAGCCGGCGCACGTGGCTGCCTGCGGTGCGAGTCATTGTCTGTCTCTTTGTTGGCGTGCATCGTTATTAGGATTAGCAGACCTAACTTCGACAAATTCACCTTGTCGAGAGGGCCCTGCCCTGTTTAAATCCCGCCAGTTCTAATAAAATTTAGGTCTGTCGTTAAGATTATATCGTCTGTCGTCATGTCGGTAACTTCTGTAATTCTTTTTCTTGTGGGTCACACGGGCGAGAATTTCTCCATGAGTCGTAACTGCGCGATGGACCGTTGCGTCTGAAGTTATTCTGTCTCCCTTGATAATAGTTATGTTGGTTCACGTATTGTCTGTTTCTGTGGTTTTCTCTGTCATATTCATTACTACGGAAATACGATCTTTCTCTGTAACTATTATTCTGCCAACTGTTGTCATATGGGTGGTGTCTGTTTTGGTGACGATTTGCATTGTAAGAGTAGCCTTGTCGTGTCCAGTTACTGTTTCTTTCATCGCGGAATTGTGCCGGATGTGACCTGTAATTTTTGTGTTCCTGTTTTCGCGACCCGCGATTGTCGGTGTTGATTTCCAGTTCTTGTAAGAGTCCCTGAAAAGCTTCAATGTCGTCTTTGCAACGTCCTGCCAAAATAATATGTCGTAAATGTTCAGGCAATTTGATTAAGCAAATGCGGATAAGTTCTGAGGGGCTGTATGGGTTTCACAGGTACTGATTCTTGTGCAACATGTCTTCAAAATACACTCCTGGAAATGGAAAAAAGAGCACATTGACACCGGTGTGTCAGACCCACCATACTTGCTCCGGACACTGCGAGAGGGCTGTACAAGCAATGATCACACGCACGGCACAGCGGACACACCAGGAACCGCGGTGTTGGCCGTCGAATGGCGCTAGCTGCGCAGCATTTGTGCACCGCCGCCGTCAGTGTCAGCCAGTTTGCCGTGGCATACGGAGCTCCATCGCAGTCTTTAACACTAGTAGCATGCCGCGACAGCGTGGACGTGAACCGTATGTGCAGTTGACGGACTTTGAGCGAGGGCGTATAGTGGGCATGCGGGAGGCCGGGTGGACGTACCGCCGAATTGCTCAACACGTGGGGCGTGAGGTCTCCACAGTACATCGATGTTGTCGCCAGTGGTCGGCGGAAGGTGCACGTGCCCGTCGACCTGGGACCGGACCGCAGCGACGCACGGATGCACGCCAAGACCGTAGGATCGTACGCAGTGCCGTAGGGGACCGCACCGCCACTTCCCAGCAAATTAGGGACACTGTTGCTCCTGGGGTATCGGCGAGGACCATTCGCAACCGTCTCCATGAAGCTGGGCTACGGTCCCGCACACCGTTAGGCCGTCTTCCGCTCACGCCCCAACATCGTGCAGCCCGCCTCCAGTGGTGTCGCGACGGGCGTGAATGGAGGGACGAATGGAGACGTGTCGTCTTCAGCGATGAGAGTCGCTTCTGCCTTGGTGCCAATGATGGTCGTATGCGTGTTTGGCGCCGTGCAGGTGAGCGCCACAATCAGGACTGCATACGACCGAGGCACACAGGGCCAACACCCGGCATCATGGTGTGGGGAGCGATCTCCTACACTGGCCGTACACCACTGGTGATCGTCGAGAGGACACTGAATGGTGCACGGTACATCCAAACCGTCATCGAACCCATCGTTCTACCATTCCTAGACCGGCAAGGGAACTTGCTGTTCCAACAGGACAATGCACGTCCGCATGTATCCCGTGCCACCCAACGTGCTCTAGAAGGTGTAAGTCAACTACCCTGGCCAGCAAGATCTCCGGATCTGTCCCCCATTGAGCATGTTTGGGACTGGATGAAGCGTCGTCTCACGCGGTCTGCACGTCCAGCACGAACGCTGGTCCAACTGAGGCGCCAGGTGGAAATGGCATGGCAAGCCGTTGCACAGGACTACATGCAGCATCTCTACGATCGTCTCCATGGGAGAATAGCAGCCTGCATTGCTGCGAAAGGTGGATATACACTGTACTAGTGCCGACATTGTGCATGCTCTGTTGCCTGTGTCTATGTGCCTGTGGTTCTGTCAGTGTGATCATGTGATGTATCTGACCCCAGGAATGTGTCAATAAAGTTTCCCCTTCCTGGGACAATGAATTCACGGTGTTCTTATTTCAATTTCCAGGAGTGTATTTCACAAGACTGGAAAATTCAGATTGTTCTAATGTTTCATCATTATGATGCTATGTCTTACTCTGTTTTGTGTAGCTTGAGACCAATATGCTGCGAGGAAGGTATGATAAAATTCTCCTTCACTGTGATAATCGTGAATGACGGATCGAATTCTTACAGCTGGTTCATTCTCTAAGTGGCCACACATAAATTCTAATCTGTGCTCTAATGACCAGTTGGTAGGAAAACAATGAGAGAATTGATGAAGCCACGCTTGTGGATGAATGTCGTTGCCAGAATTCTTAAATGTTTTGAATTTACGTGTAGTAATGAACAGCTTATAGTCATCGTGTCGGCGAGTCGCATAACGGTCATTTTTACGTCGTGTCGGCGGTTCATCTCAAAATTCGGCGCACCTTGCCAGTTTCTTTCATAATTTCCGAAATGCCCTGTGGTATTATTTTGTGGATTTTCCGTATTTCTAAGTCCCTCTTCCCGTGTTGGAGCGCGAGTCTCCTCTGAAATATGTAATTCTTGTATTACTTGTGCGAATTGATCTTGTACTTCCCGGATTTCTCTTTTGTGTTGCGTATTAATTTGATTCTGATTTTGTTTGAATTTCTTAATTTGTTCATACTCTTCTGTGTCAGTGAAGGCTATGGGTCTTGTGTCATTCATATCATCATCTACCTTTGTAGATAAGTTAGTGAACTGATCCGAAAGTTCGGCTACTTTCTCCGATAATGAACCGATTTCCTCAGTGTGTTTTTCTGAAACAATTTTCACAGTGTCCATTTGTGTTGAAAACGTATCTACTATGTCCTTTAAGTTTTCCTGAGTTTTTGCAAGTTGCGTAACCGAATCGGTAGATGCATCTAAGTCAGTTTTAGCTTGCAAGGTGTCGTGATTTTCATGAACAATAGTTTGCAGCTCCTTTATGGCTGCTTCGTGATTCTGTAATGTATTTTCATGACGCGAAAAAATAGGTTGGAAATGCTCACAAATTTGTGTTTTTACGTCATTACAGACTTTCTGACATTTCGATTCCATTTTAAGTAACTCAACAGTTAAACCTTAACATGTTTGTTCAAGCATGGTGTCTAACATTTGAAGCTGTTAATGTGTTTGTCTCTGGTTTTATTCCGTCGTGTCTAACTTTCGAAGATTTTGTTCCATTGTGTCTAACTTTTGAAGCTTTGGTCCCATTTGTTTCTGATTTTGTTCAAGCGTTGTGTCTAACTTTTGTAGCCTTTGTCCCATTTGTTGCATTAACTGTAATAACAATGCACTGGTGTCTGAAACATGTTCCTCAGTGCTATTCGGCAATGCATTTGATCCGGCAGTATTCGCAGTTTGCAAAGCAGAAAATGTGTCTTGACTTATTTGAGGACCCAAAACCTGAATCTACAGTATTTGCAATATTGTGTCCTGTCATTTCGGAATCCTGAGGCGAGCTGTTGCCGACCGATCAATCGATAATGCTTCCCAGTTAACTAATTGTTTTCCCTATGCACAATTACCAAATTACTACTTTGAATGTCTGTTAATTCATTACCCGGTGGTGGTGATAAGCTACGTTCGTCGTCACTATCATTTGTTATTTACTTTGGAGCCTAGCGTTACGTTTTTCACACGCCATAATTATCACTTATTTCACACGATAACAAGAAAAGCACAATTTGAAGAACAGAAATAAGAAAACACATTAACATAGCATAGCTGCGAACTACTTGGTGTAAATCTACATGCATGCCACAACTGTTTTACTGTACAACAATGAAAGACTACAACTACAAAGGAGAATTTCTCTACAATTACACGCTAGCAATAAACAAAAGCTACACTAATTACATAAACTACAAGAAAAAGATCAGTAGATTCCGGTGAGGTATCCTCGGCTAAGGGTCGACATATGAAACATCACCTTAGAAAAATTAATGAATTACCGTGCTGATAAACCCCTTACGTTATTTGATTTTCAAACAGCTGAGCAAAACTGAACGTACTCATACATTTCTCTCTTTACTTATTCTGATCATCACTTAACTGACACACAACATTTTTTGCGCAACGCAATCTGACTTTCAATAATCCCCACAAAAGAATGGCCCTGACTAACAATAACCTATACCTTTCATGAATCACTTCCTCACAAAAATCTTCGTTACTCGAACTACTGCAATACAGCGAGCGCCAATACTGCCAGCTACATAAAAGATTCTAACTACTGAAGGCACTAACTACTGATAGGCATAGTTAGCAAATTAAAGATTTTGATAGAGAACAAACAATGTATTTACCTAAATAGTGTTCAAAAGTCATAATATATATATATATATATATATATATATATATATATATATATATATATATATATATATATATATATATATCAGTTCATGACATCCAGTGTTACAAATTTACTGTCTCTGATGGACACACGTCCAGATCGTCCGCTCTCAAAATTCTGCCATCTCTCTCCCCACATCCACCACTGCTGGCGGCTCACCTCCAACTGCGCAACGCTATGCGCTGTTCACATCCAACTGTCCAAAAGTACAATAGCGAATATTTCAACAATGCCAGCCAGCCACAGACTGCACACAACACAGTCAGTGATTTTCATATGTGGCGTTACCAACATAAAAACCTAAACATCCTACTCACACTATTATCCATTATTACACTAACCATGTGATTGAAGTTATTCATTTAATCTATTTCCTCTCCCCCTATTTTCATGTGGCATTTTCTCCCCTTTCCTCCAATCAACATGCTTTTCGTTTTCTTCTTGTTAATCTTCATTCCATATTCTTCTAATTTTGCGTTTAGATCATATAACATTTGTTTCATCTGTCTTGCACTCTGTGCCATCACAACCATGTCGTCTGCAAATCTTATACGCTCCACTCTACGACACCCTATACAAACTCCTCTCCTTCCATTAAAACTTTCATTAGTAATTTCGTCGAGATAGATATTGAACAGTGTTGGTGATAAACAACAACCTTGTCTTACACCTCTTTCCAGTTCAATTTCTTCACTCATTACACTTCCTATTCTTACTCTTACTTTCTGGTTCAAATATAAATTTCTAATTAGCCGTCCATCCGTCCAGTCAACTCCATGTTTCCTTAGGATTTCCATCAGTTGCCCCCATCTGACACAGCCAAAAGCCTTCTTAGGGTCAATAAACACAACATACACCTTCCTTTTCTTCTCCATGTACCTCTCCCCCATCACTCTCAGTAGCCAAGTGGCATCTCTAGTTCCCACTCCTCGCCTGAAACTAAATTGTTCATCTCCTATTATGCAGTTCAGCTTTCCATATGGCCTTCTGTTGAGCGTCCTGTCCTCAGCAAGACTTTGGCTGCATGCGATATCAGGCTCACTGTTATATGTTCCTCACACTTTTTTTCTGTTCTTTTTCTTTTCTGTAGGTGTTGAGATACTTTCTGTAAAGTCCTTTGGCCATTTTCCTGTCATGTATATCTGATTACACAATTCAATCAAATACCCTTTTCCCTTCTTTCTCCAATGACTTTAACAGTTCCGCAGGAAAATCATCAATTCCCATTACCTTTCCATTTCTTATCTCTTTCATAGATTCTTCAATCTCACTAGTTAGAATTGCATTTCCTTTGTCATCAACTGCAACTTTATCTTCTTCTTCTATCTCAAGGTCTTCTTCACTTTGTCAGCTGTCTGCAGCGTATAACCATTCTATATATTCTTCCCATTTTCTCTTATTTCTTGGGGTTCACTCACCATTTTACGGTCTGCTGCCTCTACTTCCTTTACTCCATTGTTGTTTCTCTTTTACCTGAATGTGAAATCCATTGCTTCTTTGTACATCAAATCATATTTTCCTTCTTTCTCTAATTTCTCTATCTTGTCACACTTTTCTGTCAGCCATTTCCCCTTTGCTTTTTTTGTCTCCCTTCTTTATTCATTACTTAACCTCCTGTAGTTGCGCTTCCCTTCTTCTGTGTTTACAGTTTTCCATTTCCTGTGATCATTCATCTTGGTTATCATATCTGGTGTTACCTATTCTTTCTTTAGTTTTTTCCTCTCCTTGACTCCAAGCGTTTCCTTAGCTGTTTTTTTGATCCCATTTTTAAAACGATCCCATCTTCCTTCTGTGCATTCCGTTTCCTGCCCTTGCGTCATGATTTCACAATATGCATTCTCCAAATTTTCACAATTGCCTTTGTGTTTCAGTTTCTCAAAGTTATTGTGCTCTCTATTCTGTCTTTTCCAGGTTCTTTCAATTTAACTATAACCTCAGCTACTACTAATATATGATCTGAATAAATATCTGCCCCTGGATAACTTTTGACACTCTTTAGACAATTACAGTATCTTTATTGTATCATTATGTAATCAATTTGATATCTTTTGTTGTCAAATCGAGATATCCAAGTACACTGTCGTCTTTTGTGGTTATCAGATGGAGTATTTCCAACTACCGTAAAATTTTCATTGCAGTATTCCAACAATCTTTGCTCTCCCTCATTTCTTTCTCCCAGTACTAATTTTCCCAGAGCTATTCCTTCTGGTCCTTCACCAGCTACCACATTACAATCTCCTATTATAACAATATATGCATTTGTTTTCTCTCTCTCTTCATCTGAATGATTACTTGTTAGCATATAGACCTGGATGATAACTAAGTCTTTCTTTTTCCCTTTCAGTCTCATCATCATTATTCTTCCACTAACATATTCAACCTTGATAACCTTGTCCTTCAGTCTTTTACCTTCCTGGAGAAGGGTTAAAACATTCCAAGTCCCAATCCTCAATAAGTCTTTCTTCTTCTTCTCCTTCCTTCCTTTTCCATTTTCCCTAATCTCTGGAGTCCTCGTTGTAACCCCTTCCGGGATCCGATTGAAGGGAGGGTTTACCTCCGGAATACTGTACAAAGAGTGCCATCCCATGAACGTCTAGAGAAGTATTTCCAATGGTGGTTTGCCGTTGAGGCCAAGAGCCGGAATTTTAAAAAAAAATTGGTGTATTCCTGGAGTTAGAACGGCTAGTGCCGATTCAAACTCATTCATTTGGGACTTTAAAAACGGCTAAGCGCCGAGTTAAGGTTAAAATTTAATCCGTTTGTGTAAGCTGCTTGTTTACTTTGAAAATTTAAACAGATAGCGCCGATTTAAATTGTGAATTCAAAGTCAGTTAAGCGCTGGGTTACACTGCATGTTTTGTCTGCTTATTTTATATTTATGTTGTTTGCAGTTAAGTGGCTACTACTAGTTCAATCGTGGAAGTCGCGTTAAATGTTTTAAGGCGGCTACAGGTCGGTTTAAAGTTCTAGTGTTCTGAGTCTTGGGTAATCATACGTAGACGATTAGACCCGTTGCTGATGTGAATCATTCTATGGCTTATGAGGCTACCCCCATAGAGCAGCTAGCACCAACTGGGACCGAGAGTCATGAATGACCCTTTAAGAGGAGACTGCAGAGAACTGTGGGGCATATTAAGGTCTTATTGTCCTGTAATTATTTAGTAACTCTAGGCCAGTTGAATTTGGATTACTTTCTAGCTTGTATCATTTGTTTTAAAGGCGAGTTGGGCCAGTTGAAGTTTAAGAATCCTCATTGGTCAGGTCTTGTTGAACTAAACTGAAAACTAGAATGTGTTATTATTTTATGTGGCTAATGCTAATTATATGTTTTCTTAATAGCTGTGTGCATTGCTCAAGTTCCGAAGTACGATTCTGTCAATAAAGTTTAGTTTAGTTCTTTTTTTTTTTTTTTTTTTTTTTTTTTTTTTTTTTTTTTTTTTTTGCTTAGTACCTTTCACTCTAGCTACCTCTGCTCCAAAGAGTATCCCCAGTCCTTGTTTCCGTGTTTGGACAAAAGATGAATGGGGGGAGGGGGAAGAGGGCAAGTTTCACCGTGAACTGCGTGAAACCCGGTCTATCAGCACAGATGTTGTTTCAAGTGTCTACCAAACCGAACTCGCGAATGAAAGCGCCAAGATCTGTGCGTGGTGAACGGTGAGGAATTTGGTCCTTGGGAGACTGCGTGCAATTAAAATAGCCCCCGATCGCCATATCATCTACCGTGCCTTGGTATAACTGCGTTTATTCTTCAGCAAAGTATAGTGAACATTCACCCTCTTGCTGGCACGTTGACGAGGTGTATCCTTTGGACTATAAGCTCCATGCCCCTGGCATTCGGTAGGTAAGGTTCATCGGTGGCTACTCAACATTCTCTGAGAAAATGTGCGACGCATTGCCCGTACATCTACATCTACCTACATCTACATTTATACTCCGCAAGCCACCCAACGGTGTGTGGCGGAGGGCACTTTACATGCCACTGTCATTACCTCCCTTTCCTGTTCCAGTCGCGTATGGTTCGCGGGAAGAACGACTGTCTGAAAGCCTCCGTGCGCGCTCTAATCCCTCTAATTTTACATTCGTGATCTCCTCTGGAGGTATAAGTAGGGGGAAGCAATATATTCGATACCTCATCCAGAAACGCACCCTCTCGAAACCTGTCGAGCAAGCTACACCGCGATGCAGAGCGCCTCTCTTGCAGAATCTGCCACTTGAGTTTATTAAACATCTCCGTAACGCTATCACGGTTACCAAATAACCCTGTGACGAAACGCGCCGCTCTTCTTTGGATCTTCTCTATCTCCTCCGTCAACCCGATCTGGTACGGATCCCACACTGATGAGCAATACTCAAGTATAGGTCGAACGAGTGTTTTGTAAGCCACCTCCTTTGTTGATGGACTACATTTTCTAAGCACTCTCCCAATGAATCTCAACCTCGTACCCGCCTTACCAACAATTAATTTTATATGATCATTCCACTTCAAATCGTTCCGCACGCATACTCCCAGATATTTTACAGAAGTAACTGCTACCAGTGTTTGTTCCGCTATCATATAATCATACAATAAAGGATCCTTCTTTCTATGTATTCGCAATACATTACATTTGCCTATGTTAAGGGACAGTTGCCACTCCTTGCACCAAGTGGCTATCCGCTGTGGATCTTCCTGCATTTCGCTACAATTTTCTAATGCTGCAACTTCTCTGTATACTACAGCATCATCCGCGAAAAGCCGCATGGAACTTCCGACACTATCTACTAGGTCATTTATATATATTGTGAAAAGCAATGGTCCAATAACACTCCCCTGTGGCACGCCAGAGGTTACTTTAACGTCTGTAGACGTCTCTCCATTGATAACAACATGGTGTGTTCTGTTTGCTAAAAACTCTTCAATCCATCCACACAGCTGGTCTGATATTCCGTAGGCTCTTACTTTGTTTATCAGGCGACAGTGCGGAACTGTATCGAACGCCTTCCGGAAGTCAAGAAAAATAGCATCTACCTAGGAGCCTGTATCTAATATTTTCTGGCGCTTGTGATATTCAAGCCATGTATCCAGAAATGCCAGGAAGCCAAGAACGTATACCTCTTGCAATAGGGCCACGCTAAAGTCAACCGCATAGTGTGACGCTTAACAATGAAGGCTTTGCGCTCGATCGGATGGAGTTGATGTTGACGGTTTCGAATCGAAATGACTGTCATTCGCCCTCTAAGGCAGTGGAAGTTGTCAGTGTCATCAGTGACGACGAGTTTTGTCACCCCAACGCCAAACTATCGTCCGCGTGAGGTGGGGGTGTAACTCCCCCTTTCTACAAGTGCTGTGGCCGCCAAAGAGTCACGTTCCACGTTTTCCGCCCACGAGTAGTTAGAGAGAGGGTGTTGATGTGTTACAGTGACTACCAAAGAGGCCGTTTTAGTGTTTCCTCGCGGCTGCGACTATATTCCGTCACCCCTTCCTTTTCCGAATGGCGGATGATGCTGTAGTATACAGAGAAGTTGCAGCATTAGAAAATTGTAGCGAAATGCAGGAAGATCTGCAGCGGATAGGCACTTGGTGCAGGGAGTGGCAACTGACCCTTAACATAGACAAATGTAATGTATTGCGAATACATAGAAAGAAGGATCCTTTATTGTATGATTATATGATAGCGGAACAAACACTGGTAGCAGTTACTTCTGTAAAATATCTGGGAGTATGTGTGCGGAACGATTTGAAGTGGAATGATCATATAAAATTAATTGTTGGTAAGGCGGGTACGAGGTTGAGATTCATTGGGAGAGTGCTTAGAAAATGTAGTCCATCAACAAAGGAGGTGGCTTACAAAACACTCGTTCGACCTATACTTGAGTATTGCTCATCAGTGTGGGATCCGTACCAGATCGGGTTGACGGAGGAGATAGAGAAGATCCAAAGAAGAGCGGCGCGTTTCGTCACAGGGTTATTTGGTAACGGTGATAGCGTTACAGAGATGTTTAACAAACTCAAGTGGCAGACTCTGCAAGAGAGGCGCTCTGCATCGGGGTGTAGCTTGCTCGCCAGGTTTCGAGAGGGTGCGTTTCTGGATGAGGTATCGAAAATATTGCTTCCCCCGACTTATACCTCCCGAGGAGATCACGAATGTAAAATTAGAGAGATTACAGCGCGCACGGAGGCTTTCAGACAGTCGTTCTTCCCGCGAACCATACGCGACTGGAACAGGAAAGGGAGGTAATGACAGTGGCACGTAAAGTGCCCTCCGCCACACACCGTTGGGTGGCTTGCGGAGTATAAATGTAGATGTAGATGTAGAAAAAAGAATCCATCGTCCCATTTCGGAAAGGGGCAGCAGTATCGGTCGACGTCTCCGTGGCAAGTGCATGTGCGACACGGTCGAGACGTGTACGATCCTGTGTATCTGTCCGCAAGAGACAATCGCCAGACGGCGTCGTCGGCGTTTCTTGCGCCTGTGGGGCGAACGTTGCGTCACGGTTTCAGAATGTGAGTGTAGATCCGACTCCTCGGCAACTTCCGAGAAGAAAGCATGGATTGGCGCGACTCGTGAATCAACATCCATCCGCCCGTCGCGCAGTGGAAGTTGCTGTACGGGTTTATCTGGCGATTCCCTATGCAGCGAGTGAGCGGTCAATAACGTAACCGTTTGTCTGCGGTGGTAACCTCTACGGATCACTGCGGCCAGACGTCTTAGGTGCCGCCACTTGTGCGCCAGACGTCGTAGGTGCCGTCACATAAGTAACTCGTAGAATCGAAGGAGGAACATGTTGTAACGCTGCGCCTGATGGAATCTTGGTAATCCGCCGCTGCAAACAGTCAGAGCGAGCATGACCCTCCTGTCCACATCCTGAGCATGTGTGCAGATGTCCATCGTATATCATAATTGCACGACAAACACCAATGTTCAAACATGAAGGAATATGCTTCGTGATTTGGAGTTTGACATGTATCACTCCACTGAGTACGGGGTTCGCTGTAAACGTCTACCACTTCTGAGCCATATGACTAATGACAGTCCTGTACGGCTTAAGAGCAGAGATAATGGAATCGACGGGTACCTCGAAAGGTAGCTCAAACCCTATCCTGCCTAGTTCAACGCGCTGCTGAACAGTGAGTAACGATGCGACTTGTGCATATGGTACGTGGGCCCCAACGTGGTATACGCGATCGCAACGCCCTCCAGCGGCAGTTGTCGGCGGTAACTGACTCGTAAAACACACTGTTTACGAAATTGACGGACGTAAAATTTCTATATTAGCTCTGCTGAAATGCACATTTCCTCCCTTGTCCTTATGCTTATCAGGTTGTTCTGTCTGTAGCACATACAAATGAAAACTTCAATACCTGTGAAAGTGTTTTAAGGCAAAAAGGAAGGTACCATTTTAAGGCAAAAAGGAAGGTACCATGTCCAGTCAACAGGGATATCAGCTTATAAAAGTTCCATTACTAAACTATTACGTTACAACTTACAGAAGTTCACTTGAGGTAAAAATCATTTCATCTCCCCACTCCTTTGTCGTGTCCGCGATACTCCCCCCCCCCCTCTTGCCCCCCTCATCTGCCCGGCTCCTTCTCCCCCCCCCCCCCCCCCAATACCAATATACCAATATACCCCCGTTCCTTATCGTGTAGTGTTTTCAGTGAGTGTTCAATGTTGTGCGTCCATTTTTTAAAGTGCTGGGGACAGAAAGACTGTCACCGTATTTTTTAATTTTGCCTGTCTCTTTCCTAAGTGTTTTTAATCAGCATCACTGACCTCTGTTGTTTATGTTTTCGTCACAACTTTTTCGCCATGTACCAGTTTTAAACAGTCACCGTTTTATCACCTCTTTTTACTGTTATGTCTCCTCATTATGTTTTTTAACTTTATCTGTAGGCTTTGTGGTAAAAACCCTAAGTCATTATTACTTGATCACTGCTCCTATGCAGTAACAGAATCTTTACAACATCTGAAATACAAAACTTAAAAGAAGAAAGGGTACAGCATCTTACTGCATGTAGTGAAAGCTGTTCTGTAGATTAAGCCAATCGAACAAACTGACTAATTAAAAAGAGATCACTTACGTTTACATGGCATTGAACGAATAAGACAGTACCAGCAACCATTAAAAAAGGCGAAGACCGGTTGTAGAGGGATGCAGAGGGACGGGAACCACCAACACATCAAATTTGTACTAATAAATCTACGACACTAATCACTGCTTGTGGACGGAAAGCTTCATTTTGTTTCCTCTTACAAACAAAATGATTTTTTAATAGGGATTTTACAAGCCAGTTCGACAGAGAGGTTCCAAATTAGTTTAGTGCTATATATTTTTTTTACCGATATGTTTTACCAAGGACAGAAAAACAAGAGGAATAAACAGCAATCCAGAAACGACAGCGCAGCCCTGGCCCCCGCTGACTGCTACCGACAGCGTGCTGCGCCACTGAGCATTTGCTGCATTGCTGTTTTACTTCGTGTTTTAATGTCCCTGGTAATACATATCGGTAAAACGAATATCGCACTAGACTAATTTGGGAGTTGTCTATCGAACGAGCACTCCCAAATGAGCACGTAAAATTCCAATTTAACAATAATTTTATAATGAGTAGCATACCGACGCTTTCTTTTGACACTGTGCGACGCTTGAAGGGCGTGACTTATGGTAGTTGTTTGGACTGGCTCCAGCAACACGCTGCAAAAACGAAATTGCGAATATCTGCCGAAACACCAGAGAGAATGCGCCTGACGACTTTTCGGAGAGACACAAGATATATCCACACTCACTATAAACAATACTGGTTAACATATTTTTTTCGACTTCTCAGTTCAATGACATTCTTTTGCTTATTCTTGGTGTTTTTCATCTACTGATTTCAAATCTGAAATCAATTTTGCTCTCCATGCTAATGGTTTTCATGTAATTCGAACTTTTCCATTCCAGCCGTTTGCGGTTAGATCACTTACTTACACGTCTATGTTACTGGCAGGATTGAGATACTGCATCATTTTCCTTTCAGATCCGATGTCAGTTCATCATGGATAGGAAGAGACGTCAATGTAACAATCGTACAAATAGTTTCTGTTATATTTGTGGAGACTACACCCCTATTTCTCTAAGTTGCAATATAACATCCTTTGTGAGGTAAGTTACTAAAGAGTAATTTGGACTTACTCTTGAAGACAAAGACAAAACATGGGCCCCACGTACTGGAAGGAAACCGCAAGTGTTTACCTTTTGGAATTCCCATGCCCTGCTGTGGATCACACAAGTCACTTGTTTTTGTATCTTTAATACAAAGGGAACTGGTACAAAAACACACATGAAATATCATGTACTAATATGCCTTCACCAATCAGACGTACTATGCACTCTGATGAGCTACAATGTCTAGTTTTTACAAGATTTACCCCATCTGCAGATGTGGATAACTACCAAAATCCGGAGACAGGCGCAGAAAGTAAGTATGGCGCGTACCCCTTTGATGCCTCACAGCCCTCTGCTTCTGATCAGTTAAACCAGTATGACCCGAAGGACCATTTGCGTGATTTTAGTCAATTTGCAGCTGAAGTGTTAGCCTCTAAATTGCAAGAAAAATGTGTATCGAGTGATACTGTAAAAGTGTCATATTACCGAAAGAGGAAGAGGTCTGTCTTTCATATTTTACAGAGAAAAATATGTATGTTTTGTGCCGTAATGTCTAAGGTCTTCTCCAGGAATTAGTTATTACATTGTATGATCCAGATGACTGGCCTTATTTTTAGACAGTTCAAAAAGCATTGGTCATTGTATGTACTTAAGAGGAACATAATGACATGAAGACTGATTAACCTACTAAAATACCAGGAGTACATGTGGACAATATGTGTGGACCTCAAGATGGTTAATATGCAGCTAGGCCAACAGAGAGGATTTACGAAGTATGCCTGCTTTCTTAGCACGTGGGACAGCCGAGCACGAGATGGACACAGGAACCACGAGCGACTCATCCGTGAGTCTCTGCAAGCTGGTATGCCAAATGTTGTCGAGAAAAAATCATTTTGCCTTTACTCCATGTCTAGGTTTAATTAAGCAATTTGTTAAAACATTACATAGAGACGGTGAATGCTTTCAACATGTCCTCAGTGCTCTTCCCGCTTTTTTCCTTGAGAAGATCAAGGCAGTAGTGTTTAATGGACCCCAAATTCAATCACTTGTAGATGATAAAGAGTTCGTCAGAAAGATGAACACCAAGCAAAGGGCTGCGTGAGTGTCATTCGTGGTGGCAATGGAAAAATTTCTTGGTAATATAAAAGCTGCTAACTATGAAGGACTCATAGCTGATATGTCCTGCTCAACACCATTTCCTTCAGTCACCTTAACAAGTGTCCTGACAACTTACGAAACGTCAGTGACGAGCAATGCGAACGGTTCCACCAGGACGTCAAGACCGTGGAAGAGTGCTATCACTGGAGATGAGAAACACATGACGGCTGACTACTGCTCGAGTATTAAACGAGATCTCTCTGAAGTCGTCCGCAAACAGAAGAGCTTTAAACGAAAATTTCTGCGTCAATAGAACGTGTTAGTTATAAGTCACTTTTACGCAGCTCTAACCTTCTTCATGATGGTATATGTTTCAATTTGTGCAGGTAAATAGATTTAGACTGCGTTTCTGTTTAATTTGTAATTACTATAATTTAATTTGAATTACACTCCTGCGTTCAAGAGACTTAAATATTTATCCACCTCCATTATGATTTGATGATAAAAACGAGAGATGTTGACATTTCGCGATTAGTTAACTGGAGCATTCAGGAAAAACCGACATTAACTCTGAAACCAGCACTCTTAAATTAGGTAAGAACATCTGCTGATGCCGATGCAACAAAGCCGTTGTTGAACAGTTTAATCATGTATTACATTTCGAAATTGTAGTATGTGATATTCAACGTGAAAAGTTTTAAACGTTCTGCCAGGCTGTGACTTTAAAATCGAATCTAGTCGCAGTACAATAAAAACACTTATAGCCGCTTGTGGTGGTTTCTTTAGAGCAGACTGTGGCATGAAAGATGTGTAACACGATTATAATATGTATACAATCTAAGTGAATCAAATAACACACTAATGTTATACAAAATAGCAATGTGGTACATAGACATCGAGAATTTTCCCAGCAGCCTTTGTCGGATAATGTCAATACTACGCTACAACGTATAATTTAACTAAAGGGAAACAATAGTTTGAGTATGTATAAACATTCTACAGTTCTGTATTATGTACGCGTTGCTTTTGCATGCTACTTACTGTGTGCTATCATGTTATTCAAATCCCTTCTTGATTAAGCCTATAATTAATTAGCTAATTAACGTGATTTACTTGCTTTCTGAAATCAATTAATGACCCTTTTCATCTATACGGGTCTGTTATTCGATGACTCTTCACTCGGGATGTCATCTGGCCGCGGGTTTGCGAGATTCACATATGGCGTTGCAGAAGTATAGAAATATTATTATATTTTAAGACAGTAAATTAGATATTCTGGCGCGTGTAGACTTTATTATTCTTTTTTTCTTTTAGCTCACCTTGCAATTTAGACCTTTTATATGAAATCAGGCTCCTCTTTGTCATCTTTATGTTGTTGATACTCTTTACCCCACAGCATATGTGGATGTTATTTATTTGCTTTATAATTTTTTGTTGTGTTTGTCTTCTTGTGTTTACCGCACCGATCGGAACACGTGTAGCAAATGGAAACCGGATGGCGAAAAACGCAACTGCTGTGGCAGAATCTGTGCGCCATCCGTCTGTTTCACTGCAGCATTGTAAAGCGGCACGTTTCTTTCATTCATTCGAGAAAAATATACGTCAGCTTTTAGCAGAAGTATCTTGACTTCATTGATTTCGACGTATCTACCACATAAACTTCAATGAACTTAGAGAAAATTTTGTTATTAAAAAATAGCTTTCTAAATATTTTATAGTGTAAACTAGAACCAAATTATCGGTAACTACAGTAAAATTTTTGTGATAACTTGGTTTTGGATGCACTAGAAGGTGACTATCACACATTAGAGTATCAATCTTAGGAATTCTCCAAATAATTTTCAGTCATGTACATACTTGTTGAAAAATGTATTCCACATATTGGCAGTATGTATTACTAAACAACAGCTTCAGACCACTATGCAATTTGTTTAATCTCATAGACAGACCAGTAACACTAGCAATTACGAATTAGAAAGAAATGTCTTAACAAAGCGTTCTTGTAGTAAATATTCGTCTGCAGCAATGTGATCAGATTGTACAATATCTATAATCTAACACCTACTGCCAAGTACATCTATCTGAAAAGAAAGGTAGAGAACTAACGAATCAACTAAATATGTTCCACAATGGAGGATCTACAATGAAATGCTCTAAGTAACCGACCGTAATACCAAAATTAATCTACTGTAGGAATTTTTGTAATATATCATGGACAACTTCACTCAGCAAAGATAGAAAATTAGTAGAAGGTATATTTAGTATTTCATTATAAAAAGCGACCAAAGTTGCAAAATAGTTCTTTTTATTGCTTGATGATTCGTAGCCCATTCTAAAATCATCCATACCATACCATAAATATTACTCCACATATCAAAAAATCATGACAATCGTTGGCCACCGAAGTACAATGCAAGTGGTCAAGATTTTCTGTTTGTATCCGGTTTCATGATCATCTGCTTTGAACTCTTATGAATAAATATTGTCATGAATTTTTGATATGTCGATTTTTATTCTGATTGGATGGGTGATTCGAGAATAGATTATGAATAAAAACCCGCAATTAGTCACCATCAAGTAATAAAAAAAATTATTTTGCAAATTTGAGTGTTTGTCGTATTGAAATAGTACTATAAGTTGCTAACCGTTCAACATCCCAAAATGGCGGAAAACCATAGATATATTTAGAAATAACATTCCTTCTGAGTCAGCTTAAGAGATGGAAGGCAATGACAGAAACAGCTGAAGATGAAATTGCAGCATTGTCTAGGCACTCACAGTAGCCAGATATAACTACGAAAATACTGGAGAATTTTTCAAGATTCTTCCATTAATTCTGAACAGAACTCAGATTTTCCAGAGTGTGGTGGGAGGGGAGGGGGACTATCTTTCCAGTGACTTTGTACAGGCGTCTAAAGCTAGCGAAATGAGGGATGCTGAACTATCGGACCTACCGATAGATGGCTCTACCTGCTGATTACTATCGTCTGTATTGCCCGCCATATTTGAATTTGCCAAGAAGTTTCTCTCCGTCTGTATGGTGTATAAGGAATTAAGGATTATCGAAATGGTGATTTCTTGTTCCGCTTTCAATTCTACGAGGCGATGGAGTAAGGAAAGTGACTTACCATTTCACAGGTAATAGAACTACCGATACAATACAACAACAATACAGACTTAGTGCGTTTGCTAATTCGGTGTTTTTGAACAGGTTTCCTCTAAAGCACCCAGAGCTGTTAAAGAAGTGGATTACTTCCGTGAAGCGGAAAGATTTTAAACCTACATCTTGCAGTTTTCTTTGCGGAAACCTTTCCCGACAAGATGATTACATAGTGAGCCCTGGAACGTGGAAGAAACGTCTCAGACCCGAAACAGTGCCATCAGTTTTTGACTTTCCGACACATTTGATGCCACCAAATAAACAGCCACGACGACATGTTAGGATTTTGAGTGACAACGATGCTTCTCCATTTGAGGTAGCTACTTAATTCCCTTGCTAAGTGTGTGGTTTTGACTTTTGTGAATTTATTTCGTACGGACACAAATGGGCTGTATAGGTCTAAGCAATGTTGTAATACAGTTCCATATCTTTGTTTTTAGCGTTCTGTCCTGTAATCCGTGCTTGATTTGCCCTCTGCAGAAGCTACTGATTGCGCGGAGAATGTTGTCAATGAGAATTCTTCCGTGGAAAGCATGTCCCATTTATCCAATGCAGAAACTACGAATTGTGTCGAAAGCGTTAGTATAAGGATGTTTTCACACCTCCAAAGTTTTCTTGTAATATTTTTTCATCAAGCCTTGAGTTATTGCAAGCATATATAACGAAATTATTTCTTTATTTCAGAGTGCAGTTGGTTCTCAAGTAATTGGTTGTGGTGTACAGTCGAAAGTAGAAATGGAAGACAAGGCGTCGGAACTTGCAATTTTTTCTCAGACATTGTGCACGAATTAAAACGTAAACTGAAGTGTGTCCGTGAAAAACTTCGAAGAAGAGAGAAGAAAGTGTTTTCCATGGATGACATCATAAGTTCATTGAAGGAGAAGGGGCATCTTCCTATGAAGTTACATAACTTCCTCAATCGTCAGAAAGGAACACAAGTGGAATTAGTGTGCAATTTAGTGGACGACTCTCTCTCGTCAAAGGGTAATAGATACACAACAAATGTGAAAATGTTTACGATGACTGTGTACTTTCATTCACCAGCAGCATATGAATACCTGCAAAAATTAATGCCTCTGACCCAGAAATCATTGATTTCCAAATGGGTGGCAAGTGTCAACTGTGAAACTGGCTTTTTAAAAGATGTTTTTAAGTACGTTGATTCGAACCCAATTGTAAGGGACCAGTTCAGCGATTCATGTCTAATTGTAGACAGTGTGGCGCTTAGGAAGCAAGTAGTTTGGGACCAAGGAACTAAGCAATACACAGGTTTCCAGAATGAGATTTTCACTCTGCAGCGGAGTGTGCACTGATATGAAACTTCCTGGCAGATTAAAACTGTGTGCCCGACCGGGATTCGAACTCGGGACCTTTGCCTTTCGCGGGCAAGTGCTCTACCATCTGAGATACCGAAGCACGACTCACTCCCGGTACTCACAGCTTTACTTCTGCCAGTACCTCGTCTCCTACCTTCCAAACTTTACAGAAGCTCTCCTGCGAACCTTGCAGAACTAGCACTCCTGAAAGAAAGGATATTGCGGAGACATGGCTTAGCCACAGCCTGGGGGATGTTTCCAGAATGAGATTTTCACTCTGCAGCGGAGTGTGCGCTGATATGAAACTTCCTGGAAGATTAAAACTGTGTGCCCGACGGAGACTCGAACTCGGGACCTTTGCCTTTCGCGGGCAAGTGCTCTACCATCTGAGCTACCGAAGCACGACTCACGCCCGGTTCGCAGGAGAGCTTCTGTAAAGTTTGGAAGGTAGGAGACGAGGTACTGGCAGAAGTAAAGCTGTGAGTACCGGGCGTGAGTCGTGCTTCGGTAGCTCAGATGGTAGAGCACTTGCCCGCGAAAGGCAAAGGTCCCGAGTTCGAGTCCCGGTCGGGCACACAGTTTTAATCTGCCAGGAAGTTTCAATACACAGGTTTTTTAGAGTTTGGTGGGGAAGTGCCTTAGTCAAAAGAAGTAATAGAGTCATCCGAGGCTCTGGTTTTCATGCTTTTCTCTATTAAAGGCAAATTTATATGCCCAATTGGATATTTCTTTATCAACGGTGTACAGGCAAATAATCTGGCCACACTGATAAAATCCGCTTTAGAGAGGCTGCATAGTTCTGGCATTAGGGTTTGATGTGTTACATGTGATGGCTGCAAGGTAAATATAAGCACTTTACGTTCACTTGGCTGTACTTTAAATTTTTCCAAGGGTGATTTTAAGAGCTACAATGTTTATTGTATCTTGGACATGTCATATGATTAAGTTTGCCAGAAATGCTCTAGCAGAAGTATCTGCTATTGAGTCTCCAACTGGCATTATTAGATGGCATTTCATTGAGCAATTGAACAAGGTACAACAAGAAGAAGGTATGACATTTGCCAACAAACTATCAGGACAACATATAAGTTATGTAAATAGAAAAATGAATGTTTCATTCGCTCCACAGTCTTTGAGTTCTAGTGTGGCAGATAGTATAGAGTTTTTGAGGAGGGTTGGTGATCCAAATATTAAAGGAAGTGAAGCAACAGTAGAATTTTTGTATAATATTGATAGGATTTTTGATATTGACTGAACTCCAGAAATCCATTAGGTAAAGGGTATAAGAGCCCCCTGAGACTTGACAACAAATCTTATTGGCTTGGTATTTAAAAAAAAAGAAAAAAAATGGTTCAAATGGCTCCGAGCACTATGGGACTTAACATCTATGGTCATCAGTCCCCTAGAACTTAGAACTACTTAAACCTAACTAACCTAAGGACATCACACAACACCCAGTCAACACGTTGGTATTTTCAGACACACTGAAAATTATATCAAAAGCTTAAAAATCATTGGTGTTCCATTGCTGGTCCATGCAAGAAATACTTTTGCTTTAGGGATAATTTTCAATATGCAATCAGTAAGGCACATAGCTCTGACAAGTATGCTTTGTGTTGAATCTCGTTTGAAGTATTTGCTAACATATAAACTGTCACAAGACCACATTGAGCTTTTTTTCCCCTGCATTCGGTCCAGATGTGGTTGGAACAACAATCCAAATGCATAAGAGTTCAAATGTGCCATGAGAAAGTTGCTCTTGGGTAACAGTGTCACTGCAATGAATGGGAATTGCTCAAATTTTAATGTGTGTTGTTTGCCACCTGTTTATGATTTTCATGCAAGAAAGCATGTAGTAGAAAGTGATGAAAGTGCTGCAGAAAATGAAGTAGAGGAGTGGTGTGCACTTCTTGATGATAAGATTAAGTTCTCATTTCACAAGCAAAACATACTCTATTATATTGCATGGTATGTGTCATTGCGCCTTTCTAGGCAGATCACATGCAAAGACTGTCTTCACATACTGAAGCCACCAGTAGTTAAATCTGCATTAGAATGTGATTCTCTCTATGCTTTTCCCAACATGGCCAATAAAAATGCATTTGTAAATTTTGTTAACCGGGGAAAACTGGTTAAAACAAGTGACTGCGTGTACTCTGTTGTAGAATACTCAGAAACTGTTTCAGATGTTTGTGATTGCTGGGGATATGTGACAGAAATATATACAGGCCAAGATTTTGCATTGTGTTAAAAATAAATTTGTAGATTACCCATTTTCTGCTCTTGGTCATGATTACCAGTATGAAATTAGGATTGAGGACTTACATCAGACTCAACTTGTTTGTAAGATTGCATCCCTATACTCCTGCATACACTTAAAAACATGTGGAAAAAAGCCTGCTGAGAAAATTTTAAACAACAAATCAAGTGTAAGGCAGAAGTTAAATAAACTCATATTGTTTAATCATGCATAGTGCTCAAATTGGAAAAATTATGTAATGGGATATTCCATGCAGATGGGTGTGACATTTTGACAGATTTTTTAAAACTATTTTGTCCATAGATTTGTTGTTGTGTAATGATGAACTTCAAAAGATGAATCACATTGAAGGAAAATTAAGTCTTTACATCCTGTGTAGATATTGTAACAAAATTATAATTGTTTATTATATAAGCTTATTTTACGATGTTTGGTGTTACAAAATATGCACTTGCATTAAAAACGGGTGATTTGTGTGAAATTAATGAAAAAAAAATGTTCTGAGACTTATTTGACAGATGGCTTTCAGTGTGAGAAAATATTTCCCTCAATAACTATGTTAACTTGAATTTTTCACTTTAAGAAAACAGTTTAATCACAGGATGGGTGTGATCTAATGAAGTATGCAGTGGCCCTATGTGTCAAACAGTAATGTTTGTGGATACTCTGCAACATAAGAGCAATAAAAATGTTACTCTGTTAATTCTTGTTTTAATACTTCCTATAATGAACACATTGTTCCAGTTGATCATAAGCATTCTTATTACTTTATAACCGTTCTAGAATAAGGGGACATGAGTCAGGCAAAACCTAATTTTCTGAATTTTGTCTTTATTTTGCTAGGATGTCTTTCTATTATATTTTCCTGTGTTTGGGGCGAAGGGGGGGGGGGGAGAGAATGCAAATAATCATATAGAATTATCTTTCTAGCACTACAAAGTACAGAATACAGTGATTACAGGTACACGTGGAAATCTAGGAAATTTCAGTATTCATGTTACATGCCTAATTTTCAACAACATTTACCTTAATTATACGGTTACACTTTTTGATGACTTCTTGAACTGTGTACTACATGTTAAAAAGATTTTGTTTGGTCATAGTAATAAAAGCATTTCATTTTGTTAGTTCATATGTCCCATACGGAACTGAAATTATCGAGTTATGATGACAAAGGAAGGAAATAACATTAAGGAATCTTACTTCACAGAAATTATGTAACAATGGTTACACTTTTTGCTAGTTAACTTTAACATGAACCATTTAGTTTTCCATTAAGAGTGAAAGCAGTTGTACGAGTCACGTAAAGAACAAAGTTTCCCATAGGGAACTAAAGTATTTTACGTTTGAGTTATTGCAGACCCAAAGTATTGTGATCTTCATATTTCTACTTAAAAAAGTTTGTAACTCAAATTCACAGACATTTTGGAATCTGTACATACATGTGTGTAGCAAGGTACTTTTCATGTGCCATGTGGAACCTTTAATTTTCCGGTTTAAATATAATTTATTTCATGAATTACCTTTAATACCAGCACTGTCTGAATGCATTATTTACCATTTAGAAGAAGAAATATTAGTGTACAGAATAACAAACCTCATGAAAAATGCGAGAGATTGTTCTGTACAGAACTTGGAATGGCTCTTTATCAATAGCAGGTAAAAAAGAAGGCTTCTACTAAATGTACAAAGAAACCAGTCAGTACCTCTTAATTCGCCATAGAGGTGATACAGTAATAAAACAATTTACTTTTTTCAGAATTTCTGCTAAGTATTAAAAGTGTGAAGACCTATTCAATTAGTATTTGCTTTACCAATAACCTGTAGCACAAGCACACGTATAAGCAGATAATTACAGGAGTCAAGAGTTATGTTAAAATTAAAGATACTGACTGTTATTACTTGCTCACAAAACATTGTAGTTGCTGTACAGTTTATGCTGTATCTGGTATACCCAATGTGATTCCTGGAGGACATAATATTCTGTTATCCTATGGGAGTGCACTGGTACCACACCTACTGAAAATACGTTTTGTTGTGGAATAGTTGTATCAGATGTCTGTACCAGAAAACAAATCTCCACTGTGACACCCTCATGTTCTTGGTATGCTATTAGCTATTATTACAGGAATACTCTTCACATGGAGGAGGAAGCACAGTGAGATTTTCTTTTTCATCATTTCCAACATTGTACACAACTTTCTTGCACTTTTATGTTATCACATTTTTCCCTTGACAATCGAAAAGAGAGAGGGGGAAAAAATTTAAGCGAGCTTTCATAACTGAAAACTCTACTTGCGTCATTTGTTATTTTCAAAATGTTACTCTCTTTCCAAATACTGTCCTATTTCTTCAAACCAATTTTGAATTTCTCAGGTTATTACATATTATTTACTGTACATTGTCCACCAATACTTCTGTTGTTACCAGATAGTTTGTAATGTGGCACTACCTTTGTGCCACTGGTATTGGCTAGTGTACTTTTGCAGATAAGAAAATCGACTGGACTAGATTGTCCTGTCAGTATAGGGCAAATTCAGACAATATGGAACTTTTTACACTAAATTTGCAATATAATGTCACCCTTGTCTCACACATATTGTAGCAACCATTGGGGTGCCTGTCTGGCCAGCTTCTGCAGCTTTCACTTTCAGGTTTGTTTTTTGCTTGGGCCGTATACAGACAACCAGTCATTCCAGTGATTGACACCATGTCAAAGACTGGAACCAAGATTCACAGAAATAGAATTCTATGGTTGTAATTCAAAGTGTAATTAATTTTGCTCACTGACATGTTTTGAATTCAATTTTAAAATTGTTTGGGTGTCAGACTGGAAAATTACAGTTTTAAGACACCCCAACCTTAAAATTAACAGCTGTGTTTGAGGTTATTTTCAACAAGTTCCTTCACTTCCTACATCATCATGGATCAGTCCAATATAATATTATTATTAGAACTTCCAAATGATACAAGTCATGCATTTAAGAGGAGCCTTAACGTTGGGCTTTGTGTTTGTCTCATTTAAATGTATTTCTTGTCTCGTATCAAAGACTGAAGCACTGTTAAAAACTGGTGCTTCTACCATATCACTCAGTTTAAATACACCGTGTCATGTACAGGCGTTAAT
Source organism: Schistocerca nitens (assembly GCF_023898315.1). Classification (NCBI taxonomy): domain Eukaryota; kingdom Metazoa; phylum Arthropoda; class Insecta; order Orthoptera; family Acrididae; genus Schistocerca; species Schistocerca nitens. The sequence goes on from NC_064619.1 coordinate 213,871,992, forward strand.
AAAATCATGGCATTTAAATTACTGATCAAAGAGAGAGCCAAATTCGTAAGTGCATCTTGCAATTACAGTGTCAGCATATATGCAGATCGGTAATGCATCACTTCAGATAAAGAAAAAATAACGATTTTTCCGTTTATACGTAAGTAATACTTTAATAGTTCAGTTGTAATTTCTGTTGTCAGTAAAGATACCCCTAAGCAAACGATGTCAACTTTTTTTCAAGAGACGTCTTCACTGTTGTTCACACTTGATTTTCCGAATTATACCAGTAGTTAAAAGCTTTGGCAAGTAAGGTAATTTGTTGACCTCCATTGAATCTTAAATAGTGTTTTAAAACGGGCAAATAAGTAAAGCACTCATAAAATAGTAAACAATTTATAGGTCAGCTTGTCAAACTTTCAAAACACACTCGAATTTAGGAATTTCATAGCAGAACTGTCACTGTTTTTTCTCGCTATATTAGAAAACACTTCATTATGTTGATGTGTAGATATCTAGAACATCCAATATAAAATTCTTATGAGGGCGCAGAACGAAAAACATTTTCATCCGTGTTTTGACACTTCGTTTTTTGCCAAATTCAGATATGGCGGACACTCAGTGATATAATCTCTTGCCGGCACGCGCTGGAGCCATCTATCGGTAAGTCCGGTAGTTGAGCATCCCTCATTTCGCTAGCTTTAGACGCCTGTTGACTTTGTACGCCACGATAAGCAATTTGTGGTGCGCAGAATGAATCACGACGGAAGGGATACCTTTTATTTCATAGAACTGAGATCTTCAGCAACAGACTTTGAAATACACACCTGGAAATTGAAATAAGAACACCGTGAATTCATTGTCCCAGGAAGGGGAAACTTTATTGACACATTCCTGGGGTCAGATACATCACATGATCACACTGACAGAACCACAGGCTCATAGACACAGGCAACAGAGCATGCACAATGTCGGCACTAGTACAGTGTATATCCACCTTTCGCAGCAATGCAGGCTGCTATTCTCCCATGGAGACGATCGTAGAGATGCTGGATGTAGTCCTGTGGAACGGCTTGCCATGCCATTTCCACCTGGCGCCTCAGTTGGACCAGCGTTCGTGCTGGACGTGCAGACCGCGTGAGACGACGCTTCATCCAGTCCCAAACATGCTCAATGGGGGACAGATCCGGAGATCTTGCTGGCCAGGGTAGTTGACTTACACCTTCTAGAGCACGTTGGGTGGCACGGGATACATGCGGACGTGCATTGTCCTGTTGGAACAGCAAGTTCCCTTGCCGGTCTAGGAATGGTAGAACGATGGGTTCGATGACGGTTTGGCTGTACCGTGCACTGTTCAGTGTCCCCTCGACGATCACCAGTGGTGTACGGCCAGTGTAGGAGATCGCTCCCCACACCATGATGCCGGGTGTAGGCCCTGTGTGCCTCGGTCGTATGCAGTCCTGATTGTGGCGCTCACCTGCACGGCGCCAAACACGCATACGACCAACATTGGCACCAAGGCAGAAGCGACTCTCATCGCTGAAAACGACACGTCTCCATTCGTCCCTCCATTCACGCCTGTCGCGACACCACTGGAGGCGGGCTGCACGATGTTGGGGCGTGAGCGGAAGACGGCCTAACGGTGTGCGGCACCGTAGCCCAGCTTCATGGAGACGGTTGCGAATGGTCCTCGCCGATACCCCAGGAGCAACAGTGTCCCTAATTTGCTGGGAAGTGGCGGTGCGGTCCCCTACGGCACTGCGTAGGATCCTACGGTCTTGGCGTGCATCCGTGCGTCGCTGCGGTCCGGTCCCAGGTCGACGGGCACGTGCACCTTCCGCCGACCACTGGCGACAACATCGATGTACTGTGGAGACCTCACGCCCCACGTGTTGAGCAATTCGGTGGTACGTCCACCCGGCCTCCCGCATGCCCACTATACGCCCTCGCTCAAAGTCCGTCAACTGCACATACGGTTCACGTCCACGCTGTCGCGGCATGCTACCAGTGTTAAAGACTGCGATGGAGCTCCGTATGCCACGGCAAACTGGCTGACACTGACGGCGGCGGTGCACAAATGCTGCGCAGCCAGCGCCATTCGACGGCCAACACCGCGGTTCCTGGTGTGTCCGCTGTGCCGTGCGTGTGATCATTGCTTGTACAGCCCTCTCGCAGTGTCCGGAGCAAGTATGGTGGGTCTGACACACCGGTGTCAATGTGTTCTTTTTTCCATTTCCAGGAGTGTATACTCGGTACTCATACGCTGCTAGGAGACATCGTGGGAAGTATAAATCCGATGGTTGCGACCTTCTGAGAGGGTACTTTTAGTTCGTCTGGCACAAATTCAAATATCACGGTGTTTCCTCGCGTTTTGTTCGTCACAGAAACCGAGCTACGTTTTTCACATTACGAGTACGTGTCGGCGTTGCAGTATTTGGTTTTGTAGCGCTCCGCTGCTTTGCTCGCGGAACTGGCGATGTTCGGTAAATGTAGCGTTCTGTTCGTCCCTCTTTTTCGCGGCGTGAAGGCGGAATTTTCTTGCCCAGAGGTCTGCTCCCCCCTAATTTGCGCTGTAGCGCAGCTGCGCTCTGTTTGCCAGGCAGTGGAGTGCCGACGTCCTCTTAACTACACCTCGTTCAGAGAATGCGGCACCTCATCGCTCCAGCACTGTGCGCAGCTATTTCCGCCTGCCGGTCTTTTTTAAATTGGGTGGCTTTCGTCCGCTACCTGCTTCAGGTGTTTCTCCAGCCCAGGTTTCCGGTCAAATATCGAGAGAATGAGATCTGGTCTGTGTTCTGGAAGTAGCTTTATTTTCTGGCATCATTTAGCTATAGTCATTTCAGAACATCCCGCCACTTCAAGAGAAAAGCAGGTTTCAATTTAACTTTTAACAATGAATTTGTTTTACATTCTAAAGTGTTCGTCAGATTTATGGCTTAACTTATTTCAGTTGGTGGTTAAAAAAATGTGTATGGCGGTGGCGTTATACACAGCCCGATACGTTTAACGTGTGGGGTAGGTCTGCTTAATTTCTGAAGATTCTGGCGTTGATGCAGTGGAATATGTTACTAAGGGAATGCTACATGTGACTTGTGGTTACTTTACAATTTTAGTTTGTAGCAGCTACTGTTCCCCGGCATGCGATACCTGCGCTCATTAAAGAAATAATAATTAACACTCTCTCAAACTTTTTAGAACATATACAAGTGTCAACTTCTTGCTGAGTGAGAGAGATATTGATAATCGTTTGAAACCACAGAGATGGTTAAGTTTGAACTACTTTTGCAGTTTAATGTTCCTCATCAAATGAAAACTTATCGTGAGCTAGATTTAGCATTTTCCAATTCATTGTACCTAAAGTTCACGAGATTTATGTCAGTACAAGCAGCCAGGGCAATTCGCACAGAAGTAAGGTGTCTTCTAACATGCTGTGTGGTTGGTGTCCTCAGATGCTCTTCGCTCTCACCGACGGAAGTTCTTGGTACCGAACTTAAATGGCCCTTAGCAGTGTGACAGTCAAGGGAAAGCCTTTAGAATCTAACAGCAAAACACGGAGGTCTGCCTGGTCCCCCGTGTCTTTGTCGAGAGCTGTCGCTTTACCAGTTTGCCTTCTGTCTAAAATCTCCGTGATCAGCCTAGACACTGTTTTTGGCACGCTGAATCATTTCACCACTGAAGAATGCAGTATCCTGAATTCTTTACAAAATTTCACCATTTCAACCATACCTTCTACATTCCTCTCTCCAAGACTACCCGTACTTCCATATTTCCTCCACATTTTCAGCTAGAAGTAGAAAATAGAAATTGAAATGATAGACTATATACAGTAAATACAGCTCGATACTTATAATCTCTCGCATGCATCACGTCAAAACCTCACTGAACTACAACAGACCCCCCTCCCCCCCTCTCCCCTCATAACCTGCTTTGCCACCAGATCACACACTTCTCCCGGTTTCTGTAAAATGTCCCACAGAATTCACAGGGCCACGCGGGGTAGCCGCGCGGTCTAGGGCGTCTTGTCACGGTGTAATGGTTCTTTATTTACGTGACCATCACGGCAATCCAACCGCAGTTCTCGATACCAGTAATATCGTGCTACTTTTCTGCGAAGTAACAGACATATTTTTGTGACAATATTCACATTTGGTTTTATTAATGTATAGGTACTCCGATGAATCGATATATTACAGTGATATGGTTCTTGTGTGTATTCATTTCTGTGAGACTGTCATAATCTTTGACTTACTTGTAACCATTTTGCCGCGAATGCGCATAGAGCAGTCTTTGTTTCACTTTGCAGAAGTTAATTTGTTATTTCGCTTTGTAAAAGAACAGTCAAGTCTTGTGTTTAGGTAAAGTGGAAATTAAATATATGAAGATTGATACAAAACTGTTTTCTTGATGATGTAACAATTAAGAATAAGTATATGTGAATTTACAAGAAGTTAAATAAAAATGTGGATCGTGAACACCAAGTCAAAAATTATTTCTACCAGACCATTGTTCTGATCTGGGGTTGTTTGATCATTAAGAATTTCCTGAAAAGCGCATTTGTTAGGCCTTCAAATATTGCTAAAATACAGATCTGGACCTTCTAGCAGTCAAAGTGGAATCACTCTAGAATCAACAAGATGAGCCATAACAACTTCGACGAAATCTACGTGGGAATCCATTCAAGATAAGTGCCAAAATTAATGACTTTTTTACAGTGACTTCATTATTTCCATTCTGACGATACCATCCACAGTCAATAACTTTGCTGTTGCCCCATAAAGCGAACATATGCTGCGTGAGACACATTATTAATCTGGAATGAGATTTTCACTCTGCAGCGGAGTGTGCGCTGATATGAAACTTCCTGGCAGATTAAAACTGTGTGCAGGACCGAGACTCGAACTCGGGACCTTTGCCTTTTGGGGGCAAGAGCTCTACCAACTGAGCTACCCAAGCACGACTCACGCCCTGTCCTCACAGCTTTACTTCTGCCAGTATCTCGTCTCCTACCTTCCGAACTTTAAAGATTCTCAGGAGAGCTTCTGTAAAGTTTGGAAGGTAGGAGACGAGGTACTGGCAGAAGTAAAGCTGTGAGGACGGGGCGTGAGTCGTGCTTGGGTAGCTCAGTTGGTAGAGCTCTTGTCCGCGAAAGGCAAAGGTCCCGAGTTCGAGTCTCAGTCCGGCACAGTTTTAATCTGCCGGGAAGTTTCATTATTAATCTGATTTCTAACCTACTTTGCAAGTGGTGGTATTGTTAGAACGGTCCGCGCGGCTCCCCCCGTCGAAGGTTCGAGTCCACCCTCGGGTATGTGTGTGTGTGTGTTGTCCTTAGCGTAAGTCAGTTTAAGTTAGATTAAATAGTGTGTAAGCTTAGGGACCGATGACCTCAGCAGTTTGGTCCCTTAACACCTTACCACAAACTTCCGAATTTCCAAGGGTTCACAGTGGATTCTGAATTATGGGACATATGGTTCTTATTAACCAAGATTTAACATTTCAAATTACAGTTTACAGAAGTATCTGTGCGACGTTCAACAAACTACGTGGTGAGAATTGTCGTATTACGTAGTACCAATTCCTGCCACCAGACAGCTTCCTGCCAGTGGCACTGTTTCTTGAAAGTGTCGAAATCTCCCAACTGTAGCTGTATCTCTAAACGACTCTACCTGTTGCGCGTACTGGACATACAAATTCACAGTACAGTCAAAATTTATGTTAAACGCTACCATGAGCGTGGGGTAATTTTACCCAATGCATGCCCCCATGAACCATGGACCTTGCCGTTGGTGGGGAGGCTTGCGTGCCTCATCGATACAGATAGCCGTACCGTAGGCACAACCACAACGGAGGGGTATCTGTTGAGAGGCCAGACAAACGTGTGGTTCCTGAAGAGGGGCAGCAGCCTTTTCAGTAGTTGCAAGGGCAACAGTCTGGATGATTGACTGATCTGGCCTTGTAACAATAACCAAAACGGCCTTGCTGTGCTGGTACTGCGAACGGCTGAAAGCAAGGGGAAACTACGGCCGTAATTTTTCCCGAGGGCATGCAGCCTTACTGTATGATTAAATGATGATGGCGTCCTCTTGGGTAAAATATTCCGGAGGTAAAATAGTCCCCCATTCGGATCTCCGGGCGGGGACTACTCAAGAGGATGACGTTATCAGGAGAAAGAAAACTGGCGTACTACGGATCGGAGCGTGGAATGTCAGGTCCCTTAATCGGGCAGGTAGGTTAGAAAATTTGAAAAGGGAAATGGATAGGTTAAAGTTAGATATAGTGGGAATTAGTGAAGTTCGGTGGCAGGAGGAACAAGACTTCTGCTCAGGTGACCACAGGGTTATAAACACAAAGTCAAATAGGGGTAATGCAGGAGTAGGTTTAATATTGAATAGGAAAATAGGAACGCGGGTAAGCTACTACAAACAGCTTAGTGAACGCATTATTGTGGCCAAGATAGATACGAAGCCCACACCTACTACAGTAGTACAAGTTTATATGCCAACTAGCTCTGCAGATGACGAAGAAATTGAAGAAATGTATGATGAAATAAAAGAAATTATTCAGATTGTGAAGGGAGACGAAAATTTAATAGTCATGGGTGACTGGAATTCGAGTGTAGGAAAAGGGAGAGAAGGAAACGTAGTAGGTGAATATGGATTGGGGCTAAGAAATGAAAGAGGAAGCCGCCTGGTAGAATTTTGCACAGAGCACAATTTAATCATAGCTAACACTTGGTTTAAGAATCATGATAGAAGGTTGTATACATGGAAGAACCCTGGAGATACTAAAAGGTATCAGATTGATTATATAATGGTAAGACAGAGATTTAGGAACCAGGTTTTAAATTATAAGACATTTCCAGGGGCAGATGTGGACTCTGACCACAATCTATTGGTTATGACCTGTAGATTAAAACTGAAGAAACTGCAAAAAGGTGGGAATTTAAGGAGATGGGACCTGGATAAACTGAAAGAACCAGAGGTTGTACAGAGTTTCAGGGAGAGCATAAGGGAACAATTGACAGGAATGGGGGAAAGAAATACAGTAGAAGAAGAATGGGTAGCTTTGAGGGATGAAGTAGTGAAGGCAGCAGAGGATCAAGTAGGTAAAAAGACGAGGGCTAGTAGAAATCCTTGGGTAACAGAAGAAATATTGAATTTAATTGATGAAAGGAGAAAATATAAAAATGCAGTAAATGAAGCAGGCAAAAAGGAATACAAACGTCTCAAAAATGAGATCGACAGGAAGTGCAAAATGGCTAAGCAGGGATGGCTAGAGGACAAATGTAAGGATGTAGAGGCTTATCTCACTAGGGGTAAGATAGATACTGCCTACAGGAAAATTAAAGAGACCTTTGGAGATAAGAGAACCACTTGTATGAACATCAAGAGTTCAGATGGAAACCCAGTTCTAAGCAAAGAAGGGAAAGCAGAAAGGTGGAAGGAGTATATAGAGGGTCTGTACAAGGGCGATGTACTTGAGGACAATATTATGGAAATGGAAGAGGATGTAGATGAAGATGAAATGGGAGATACGATACTACGTGAAGAGTTTGACAGAGCACTGAAAGACCTGAGTCGAAACAAGGCCCCCGGAGTAGACAACATTCCACTGGAACTACTGACGGCCTTGGGAGAGCCAGTCCTGACAAAACTCTACCATCTGGTGAGCAAGATGTATGAAACAGGCGAAATACCCTCAGACTTCAAGAAGAATATAATAATTCCAATCCCAAAGAAAGCAGGTGTTGACAGATGTGAGAATTACCGAACAATCAGTTTAATAAGCCACAGCTGCAAAATACTAACACGAATTCTTTACAGACGAATGGAGAAACTAGTAGAAGCCGACCTCGGGGAAGATCAGTTTGGATTCCGTAGAAATACGTGAACAAGTGAGGCAATACTGACCTTACGACTTATCTTAGAAGAAAGATTAAGGAAAGGCAAACCTACGTTTCTAGCATTTGTAGACTTAGAGAAAGCTTTTGACAATGTTGACTGGAATAATCTCTTTCAAATTCTAAAGGTGGCAGGGGTAAAATACAGGGAGCGAAAGGCTATTTACAATTTGTACAGAAACCAGATGGCAGTTATAAGAGTCGAGGGATATGAAAGGGAAGCAGTGGTTGGGAAGGGAGTAAGACAGGGTTGTAGCCTCTCCCCGATGTTATTCAATCTGTATATTGAGCAAGCAGTAAAGGACACAAAAGAAAAATTCGGAGTAGGTATTAAAATCCATGGAGAAGAAATAAAAACTTTGAGGTTCGCCGATGACATTGTAATTCTGTCAGAGACAGCAAAGGACTTGGAAGAGCAGTTGAATGGAATGGATGGTGTCTTGAAGGGAGGATATAAGATGAACATCAACAAAAGCAAAACAAGGATAATGGAATGTAGTCGAATTAAGTCGGGTGATGTTGAGGGTATTAGATTAGGAAATGAGACACTTAAAGTAGTAAAGGAGTTTTGCTATTTGGGGAGCAAAATAACTGATGATGGTCGAAGTAGAGAGGATATAAAATGTAGACTGGCAATGGCAAGGAAAGCGTTTCTGAAGAAGAGAAATTTGTTAACATCGAGTATAGATTTAAGTGTCAGGAAGTCTTTTCTGAAAGTATTTGTATGGAGTGTAGCCATGTATGGAAGTGAAACATGGACGATAAATAGTTTGGACAAGAAGAGAATAGAAGCTTTCGAAATGTGGTGCTACAGAAGAATGCTGAAGATTAGATGGGTAGATCACATAACTAATGAGGAGGTACTGAACAGGATTGGGGAGAAGAGGAGTTTGTGGCACAACTTGACCAGAAGAAGGGATCGGTTGGTAGGACATGTTCTGAGGCATCAAGGGATCACCAATTTAGTATTGGAGGGCAGCGTGGAGGGTAAAAATCGTAGGGGGAGACCAAGAGATGCATACACTAAGCAGATTCAGAAGGATGTAGGTTGCAGTAGGTACTGGGAGATGAAGAAGCTTGCACAGGATAGAGTAGCATGGAGAGCTGCATCAAACCAGTCTCAGGACTGAAGACCACAACAACAACAACATGCCAGTATAAAGATATTCATGGTAACGTTATGCTCATAATCATTTGGACCCGCAAAATTACTAACCAAAATCCCTAAATTCGGTTTGTTGCAGAATCCTTGAACACATTCTCAGTTCGAATATATTAAACTTTGCTAAGATTGAGAAACTTATGTCCGCGAATCAGCATGGTTTTAGAAAGCATCGGTCGTGCGAAATTCAACTTGCCCTTTCCTCATATGATATACTGCGAACTATGGATGAAGGGCAACACGTATTTGTATCTTTCCAGAAGGCATTTGACAAGGTGACCAATTACAGGCTGTTAACGAAGGTTCGAGCCTATGGAATAAGTTAGCAGATACGTGAGTAGCTCGAAGACTTCTTAAATAATAGAACCCAGTATGTTGTATTCGACGGCGAATGTTCATCAGAGAAAAGGGTATCGTTAGGAGTGTGCCAAATGTGTGTGAATTCCTAAGGGACCAACTGCGAAGGTCATCGGTCTCTAGACTTACACACTAATTAAACTAATTTATGCTAAGAACAACACACACACCCATGCCCGAGGGAGGACTCGAAGCTCTGGCGGGAGGGGCCGCGCAGTCCGTGACATGGAAGGAGTGCTCCAGGGAAGTGTGTTAGGTCCGCTGTTGTTTGCTGTATACTCGTACATAACTGATTTGGAGGACAGGGTGGGCAACAATATGCAGTTGTTTGCTGATGATGCTGTGGTATACTGTAAGTCGAGTGAGTATGGGTGTGATGAATGGGAGATAGCTCTAAATGTAGAGAAAAGGAAGGTAATGCACACGAGTAGGAAAAACTAACCCATAATGTTCGAATGTAGAATTAGTAGTGTGCTGATCGACACAGACACGACGATTAAATACCAGTATTTTGGCATAAGGCAGTAAAGCAATATGAAATGGAATGAGCGCATAAGGACTGTAGGAGGGAAGGCGAATGGCCGACTTCGATTTATTGGGAAAATTTTAGGAAAGAGTGGTTAATCTGTAAAGGAGACCGCATATAGGACGCTGGTGTTTGGGATACATACCAGGTCGGATAGAAGACATCGAAGCCAGTACAGAGGCGGGCTGCTAGATTTGTTACCGGTAGGTTCGAACAATACATAAGTGTTACGGAGATGCTTCGGGAACTCAAATAGGAGTCCTTGTCGAGAAGGTGACATTCTTTTCGAGAAACACTCATGAGAAAATTTAGAGAACCCGCACTTGAAGCTGACTGCCGAACGATTCTACTGCCACAGACATACATTGCGATAAGATACGAGAAATTAGGGCTCATACTGAGGCGTATAAACAGTGGTTTTCCCTCGCTCTGTTTACGAGTGGAATAGGAGAGGAAATGACTAGTATTGGTACGGGGTACAACCCGCCACGCGCATGCGGAGTACCTATGTAGATGAACTGCCTACCTGTATCTGGGGTTTCAGGAAACAGTGCATCGACGGCCAAACGAGGCGTTTAACTAGCACTGCGAGGAGCTTGTACAGACTAGGATTGGTTCTGTAATGTTTTGGTGTGTTATTCGTACCATGACTTGGACCCACCAGAGCATGACCCAGAATGTTTATTTAACATTATCTGTGACCACGTGTTCCCTTTCCTTCTACAACTCCGTGATTAAAGTGCCGTGGACTCTCCCATGTTCCAGAGTTATACCTCACGAGGAGATCACGAATGTAAAATTAGAGAGATTCGAGCGTGCACGGAGGCTTTCCGGCAGTCGTTCTTCCCGCGAACTATACGCGACTGGAACAGGAAATGGAGGTAATGACAGTGGCACGTAAAGTGCCCTCCGCCACACACCGTTGGGTGGCTTGCGGGGTATAAATGTAGCTGTAGATGTAGATGAATCCGTTCACCCGTGTCCACAGGGGTGCACACTTACGTTCCTGGACTGACGAGCACTCACGCACTGAGACAGGATCTTTTTTGACGTATTTATTTACATATAGTATTTTTAGTTGTCTTTAATTAATATGTCTGAAAGTGATTTACATATATATTATCCGTTGCAAGGGAGCTATGACCAGAGAGTTTAATATGTCTGTAAAATAAAAGCAATGCAGATGAAAGAAGGAAGGAAAAAGAGAATTGGAAAGAGATTTTCTCGACATCGTATGTATTAAAATGAAGATTTGATCGACTCGAGGTTAATAAAAAGGCATATAAAGGTGGAGGAAACAATGCGTGATTCCAAGTGATTAACGCTATGGGATTCTGCAAGCGATTTGTGAACGTAAAGAAGCTGTTTGTGGGCTATGAATGAAAGAAGAAAGTGTATTTTTACTGAATTATGGTGATGAGTAATTAATTACTACTCAATACTTTTGTGAAGGCACAGAGCAAGTAACTACTTTATGTGTCTTTTCTGTTTAATAAGTGAGAGTCGCTTTAATTGTACAGCGTGATTTTAATTAAATTTAAACTTTCGAACTACTGTAAAAATAACACCACTGGTCAGAATGACCTGAAATTGCAACGGAATATTATCGGAGAAGGGGGAAACGTAGGACAGAAGAAAAATAAATAGTTGCCAAATGTAGCAACAGATGGCAATGTAAGCATCATAATTAAATAGTGGTCGACTACAAATGACAAAGGAATCATACAACAATGTCTAAAGTGTATGTTTGACGTTAAAAAAACGGTGCTACTGTGTGTGCATGGGTGTACAGAAGTGATACTGTTAGTTACGTCAACCCATCCACTACGTCAAGGTCATACCACATCGGATGGAAAAAGTCGGTTTTTAATTGTCCTGAGCCCAAAAACCGCATAAAAAGCATCACTCACATTGGTTTATAATTCTCCTGAGGGCAAAAATCGCATAAAAAGCATCAATCAAAATCAATTCGGATTATTAATTTCCGTGTGACTGACGCAAAACACGTTCAATATGCTGTCCACCGTTTTCGGCAACAAGCTGAAACCGAGAATCAGTATGTTCGGCAACTGATCGAAGTGTTTTCGGGATCACGTTCAGAATGTGTTGCGCATTGCGTGCCTTCATCGCACCTACGTTTACAATCGGAACACTGAATATAACATCTTTCAGATATCCCCACAGCCAGAAGTCATACGGGTTAAGTTCAGGTGATCGGGACGACTAGCCTGTAGGGCTGATAATTCTAGCATTTCCGAAATAGCGCTTCAGCTGCTACTTAACTGGATTTGCAATGTGCCGAGGTGCGCCATCTTGTATAAAAATGATCCCATCCACACATCCACGCTGTTGGAGAGCTGGAATGACGTGGTTGCGCAAAAGACACTCTTAGCGCTTACCAGTGACGGTACAGGTAACAGGACAGCAAGCACCTGTCTCTTCGAAAAAAATATAGCCCTATGATAAATAATGCCGTAAAGCCGCACGACACAGTGATCTTTTCAGGATGAAGTGGTACTGGTTGATTTGCATGTGGATTTTCCGTTGCCCATATTCGACATTCTGTGTATTCACATATCATGTCAAATGAAAGTGGGTTTCGTCTGTCCACAAAATCTTCCACGGCCAATCATTGTCCACTTCTATGCGAGCAAGAAATTCTAAAGCAAAGGTCTCTCTTGACGTAGAATAAATTTGATTCCTCCCTCTACCACGCTGCACACCAAAAGAACCCGTCTTTTCGAATTTCCGAATCATTTTCTCCAGACCCACGGCAGTCATCAGACCAACACCTTTTTCCAAACCCGTCAGTGTCCGGAATTTCTGCAGAGTGACGCGTGCACAGTCATCATTCTTGTAATACACATTTACAAGCAGAGCGCGATCCTGCATTGAGACAGTCATGGCGAACGTCGCAGATGCGAAAGGAGGAAAATCCGTGTACCCGGCGTGTTTATACCAACTTCAATGGGTCGTGCGCATGACAGGTGTTTTCATTTACATACTCTGACGCATATAGCACCATCTATAGATCAATTTTAACACTACCTTTTTTCTTCTGCCATACGTTTCCACCCTTCTCCGATGATATTCAGTTGCAGTTTGGTGTCATTCTGACCACTGATGTTATTTCTAAAGCGTTTTGAAAGTTTAACTTTAATTATAATCACCCTGAATATCAAGCACTGTGATCTCTTACGACTCAAAATCAACTACACTCCTGGAAATGGAAAAAAGAACACATTGACACCGGTGTGTCAGACCCACCATACTTGCTCCGGACACTGCGAGAGGGCTGTACAAGCAATGATCACACGCACGGCACAGCGGACACACCAGGAACCGCGGTGTTGGCCGTCGAATGGCGCTAGCTGCGCAGCATTTGTGCACCGCCGCCGTCAGTGTCAGCCAGTTTGCCGTGGCATACGGAGCTCCATCGCAGTCTTTAACACTGGTAGCATGCCGCGACAGCGTGGACGTGAACCGTATGTGCAGTTGACGGACTTTGAGCGAGGGCGTATAGTGGGCATGCGGGAGGCCGGGTGGACGTACCGCCGAATTGCTCAACACGTGGGGCGTGAGGTCTCCACAGTACACCGATGTTGTCGCCAGTGGTCGGCGGAAGGTGCACGTGCCCGTCGACCTGGGACCGGACCGCAGCGACGCACGGATGCACGCCAAGACCGTAGGATCCTACGCAGTGCCGTAGGGGACCGCACCGCCACTTCCCAGCAAATTAGGGACACTGTTGCTCCTGGGGTATCGGCGAGGACCATTCGCAACCGTCTCCATGAAGCTGGGCTTCGGTCCCGCACACCGTTAGGCCGTCTTCCGCTCACGCCCCAACATCGTGCAGCCCGCCTCCAGTGGTGTCGCGACAGGCGTGAATGGAGGGACGAATGGAGACGTGTCGTCTTCAGCGATGAGAGTCGCTTCTGCCTTGGTGCCAATGATGGTCGTATGCGTGTTTGGCGCCGTGCAGGTGAGCGCCACAATCAGGACTGCATACGACCGAGGCACACAGGGCCTACACCCGGCATCATGGTGTGGGGAGCGATCTCCTACACTGGCCGTACACCACTGGTGATCGTCGAGGGGACACTGAATAGTGCACGGTACATCCAAACCGTCATCGAACCCATCGTTCTACCATTCCTAGACCGGAAAGGGAACCTGCTGTTCCAACAGGACAATCACGTCCGCATGTATCTCGTGCCACCCAACGTGCTCTAGAAGGTGTAAGTCAACTACCCTGGCCAGCAAGATCTCCGGATCTGTCCCCCATTGAGCATGTTTGGGACTGGATGAAGCGTCGTCTCACGCGGTCTGCACGTCCAGCACGAACGCTGGTCCAACTGAGGCGCCAGGTGGAAATGGCATGGCAAGCCGTTCCACAGGACTACATCCAGCATCTCTACGATCGTCTCCATGGGAGAATAGCAGCCTGCATTGCTGCGAAAGGTGGATATACACTGTACTAGTGCCGACATTGTGCATGCTCTGTTGCCTGTGTCTATGTGCCTGTGGTTCTGTCAGTGTGATCATGTGATGTATCTGACCCCAGGAATGTGTCAATAAAGTTTCCCCTTCCTGGGACAATGAATTCACGGTGTTCTTATTTCAATTTCCAGGAGTGTATTTGAGTACATTGAAAATATTTGTCCAACCTGGATATTCGCTCGAATACTGCTTCGAATTTATTCGTAGTTTTCTGAGAAGGTGTTTGAATCAAGCGAATTAGTTGTCTAAGAGCTTCAGTAGTTATTTTGACGTATATTCGCATAAAAATGAAGGAAGTCGGCACTTCATCTTCCCAGGATGAATGAAGGCAGATAGAGTTTTCAGTATCAGCTGCCATCTATATATGTCAAGAGGTAGCAGAGGCTTTTTTACATGTATCTTTGGTCATCGAAAACATTGACAGCAAAAATAATCAAAATATATAAAATCAAGTATACATAGCAAGAACAAACACACTGTTTAAGGGATTCCTTCTTTTGTTTAGCAAAAAAAAAAAAAGAAAGTACTTATGTAGAAGAAAACTTCCACACAAAGTTATCTGGTTATTTAATGTATTTATTTATGGGAAATAAGGGAAAGGCAATCACTCATCTATAATGGACTGTTGTGCAGCATATAAACACGTAACAAGAACTCTAGCTTTCAAGATCTTGCTGTTTTTCTATTAAAAGTATACATATTCACACGCATAACCACCGAGACACCCAAATGCCCATTCTCGTGGCCAGGGCGAGCTTGGTTATCGGTAATCGATAATCAATAATCAGTCATGGACACGTAAATGTACGTTTGGATGTCTGTGTGATTGTGTGTGTGTTTCTATTACTAGATACAGGGGAGACTTCTGAAGCTAGTGTGAATAGTGTTTCCTGTTACGTGTTACATCAGTCCAGTACGGGTGAGCGGTAGCCCCTCCCGTATTTTACATACCGTTCCATCCAGGAATCTCCATTATTGTCATACTGTATTTATTTGGATGTTATGGAGCACTGATGCTTAAAAGTAACATAGTTTATAACCTGCACGATACCCTGTAACTAGCTGCCATGTTAAAAGAAAAGCCGGCCGGTGTGGCCGAGCGGTTCTAGGCGCTTCAGCCTGGAGCTGCGAGACCGCTACGGTCGCAGGTTCGAATCCTGCCTCGGGCATGGATGTTTGTGATGTCCTTAGGTTTAAGTAGTTCTAAGTTCTAGGGGACTGATGACCTCAGATGTTAAGTCCCATAGTGCTCAGAGCCATTTGAATCATTTAAAAGAAAAATAATATGTTTTAGTAACAAACTAACTGACGTCATGCAATATTACAATGTTGCTTAACAGTAACTTACATATTTTTTTAGTGGAGTTTAACCTTGTCCATTGTTCATTCTGTACATATATTTTATATGTGCATTGTGAATACAATTTTGCCACTGGTGTAAAGATTAGTTTTAGGATAACATTAGCAAGGAAAATTAAAATAAACTTCAAACAGACTATCGCACTTCGAATGGCCAACTAAATCATCTGATGTTAATCCTACGGAAAGTGTCTCGGACTACGTGGAACAGTGAGTGAAATGTAGCAGTCAACAGCTCTGTAGAATCTAATCCTCAGCAAATGGTTTCAGCATACCACCCGAAGAAGACCCTCTTCCGCTTCAAACTGAAGCACATCCAGGCACGGTATCTACGTAGGCAAGCTGATTCCATACAGTCAAATGACACGTACACGTTCCTTCACTATGTAGTATCCGCTCCATCCTGAACATTGATATAAATAAACTATATATAATAGTCGCCAGAAACAATAATTAATAGGTCGCAAGAAGAAAGACAGATTCAGTTTTTCTTGCTGTCTGATTTCAACTACAGGTAAATCTCTTATAGTTACGTTTCGTAGAATCGCTGCGCATACCGAATTCGCATAAATTGAGAATAATGTTATTTGTAAAGTGCTGGGTTAGGTTCTCGTTTACTGATGAATTTATTTTAAAATAGCCCAGTTTCTTAGCAGTTTTACCAAAAATTGCCATTACCATCTTTCTGAAATGCATTTTAATGCAAAATTAATACACTTAAAATGTAAATTTGAAACACACGGAAACAGGTTAACATCCATCTACAAACTAAATAGCCTCTGAATCATTTGCGTAGAGCCGCGTGGGATTAGCCGAGCGGTCTGTGGCGCTGCAGGCATGGACTGTGCGGCTTGTCCCGGCGGAGGTTCGAGTCCTCCCTCGGGCATGGGTGTGTGTGTTTGTCGTTAGGATAATTTAAGTTAATTAGTGTGTAATCTTGGGGACTGATGACCTTAGCAGTTAAGTCCCGTAAGATTTCACACACATTTGAAAATTTTTTGCATCTGCATAGAAAGAATCTGATGATACTATAGTCAATTCAGTATCCATAACGGATTTCCTTATATGCAGGCCTTCGTTGCTCAGATCAATGGAATGAGAGTTTAGGAGGTTACAGATATTCTCTTCATCGACATCAGTGAATCCAGTTTGCCGTGCCGTGTCCGCAGTTTCTGTCATTGCAACGGTGAGATCGCTTCATCTTCTAGCACTGGCATAGCATCGGGTCAGTTTCCTCCAACATCATTCACACATTTTGGAGCGATATCAGTCCATGCTTCTCTAATAACATCAATCGCCATCTTAACAGTATACTGTCGTCAGAAAATACTAACGTTAAGTTCGTCATTCAAATCAAATTCTTCTATGAGATTTGAGAAAGTTTCTTGCAGATAGTATGCCTCGAATGTAGAAATAAATCCCTGGTCCAAAAGTTCCAGGATAGATGTAGTGTTACATGACAGAAACGGATTCAATGTATTGATTTTAATCAATAATGTAAAGTTTTTGGCTGGGAACGTTGTCGAGGATGAGAAGAATTTTAAAAGGAATATTTTCTTTCTCACAGTAGGCCTTCAATTCTCTATTCAGTTCATTAACATAATAGTCACAGAAAATAGCAGAAATCATCCAACCATTTTTACTTCCTCTCAGCCTGCTCTTATCACAACCCTCTAGTGCAGTGGGATTTGGAAACGTTTGATCATAAAGGGCTTTAATTAGCAATCTCCAGCAACATTTGCTAAGAAGTGAAGGGTGTATCAGTCATTGGCAAGCTTAATTCCAGGTACTGTTTTTTCTTCAATAGAAATGAACATGCGGTAGAAATAAACGTGCGCTAGGCAATCGTTTCCAAGCCCATTTCATCAAAGTTGAAAATCTGCTCCGCAGTATAACTTTTTTCTGTAAATGTCTCTAGCACTTTTTCTAAAATCTTCGGTGCCAACCTCATCACCCGCAACTGCCTGTCCTGTCATTTTAATGTAGTCAAAACGAAAACGCTGCCTGATGCTATGAAACTAACCTGAGCTGTGTGAGAAAGTTACTGTACCGTCCGCTTTTTTCGTTAAATGTACATGCAAGCTCTTGGCTGTTGCTTGAAGAGCAGGTCCAGAAAGACGCATGTGTTGTCGATTTTAATGTTCACTCAAACTGTTTAGCATTTTTTTCTGTTCTTTCCATCGCTTCCTGGTGTGATATGCCATTTGAAGATTGAGCTCCACATTGTCACGAAGAGTTCTCACAGCGGATTCACTAGGTCCCAAAGCACCCTGACTTTCAACAATTGTTTTGTTGTGGTCTTCAGTCCTGAGACTGGTTTGATGCAGCTCTCCATGCTACTCTATCCTGTGCAAGCTTCTTCATCTCCCAGTAACTACTGCAACCTACATCCTTCCGAATCTGCTTAGTGTATTCATCTCTTGGTCTCCCTCTACGATTTTTACCCTCCACGCTGCCCTCCAATGCTAAATTTGTGATCCCTTGATGCCTCGAAACATGTCCTACCAACCGATCCCTTCTTCTAGTCAAGTTGTGCCACAAACTTCTCCCCAATCCTATTCAATACCTCCTCATTAGTTACGTGATCTACCCACCTTATCTTCAGCATTCTTCTGTAGCACCACATTTCGAAAGCTTCTATTCTCTTCTTGTCCAAACTGGTTATCGTCCATGTTTCACTTGCATACATGGCTACACTCCATACAAATACTTTCAGAAACTCGCGGAGTATAGATGTAGATGTAGATGTAGATGTAGAAACGACTTCCTGACACTTAAATCTATACTCGATGTTAACAAATTTCTCTTCTTCAGAAACGATTTCCTTGCCATTGCCAGTCTACATTTTATATCCTCTCTACTTCGACCATCATCAGTTATTTTACTCCCTAAATAGGAAAACTCCTTTACTACTTTAAGTGTCTCATTTCCTAATCTAATCCCCTCAGCATCACCCGATTTAATGTGAATACATTCAATTATCCTCGTTTTGCTTTTGTTGATGTTCATCTTATATCCCCCTTTCAAGACACTGTCCATTCCGTTCAACTGCTCTTCCAAGTCCTTTGCTGTCTCTGACAGAATTACAATGCCATCGGCGAACCTCAAAGTTTTTACTTCTTCTCCATGAATTTTAATACCTACTCCGCATTTTTCTTTTGTTTCCTTTACTGCTTGCTCAATATACAGATTGAATAACATCGGGGAGAGGCTACAACCCTGTCTCACTACTTTCCCAACCACTGCTTCCCTTTCATGCCCCTCGACTCTTATAACTGCCATCTAGTTTCTGTACAAATTGTAAAGAGCCTTTCGTTCCTTGTATTTTACCCCTGCCAACTTTAGAATTTGAAAGAGCGTATTGCAGTCAACATTGTCATAAGCTTTCTCTAAGTCTACAAATGCTAGAAACGTAGGTTTGCCTTTCCTTAATCTTTCTTCTAAGATAAGTCGTAAGGTCAGTATTGCCTCACGTGTTCCAGTGTTTCTACGGAATCCAATCTGATCTTCCCCGAGGTTGGCTTCTATTACTTTTTCCATTCGTCTGTAAAGAATTCGCGTTAGTATTTTGCAGCTGTGACTTATTAAACTGATAGTTCGGTAATTTTCACATCTGTCAACATCTGCTTTCTTTGGGATTGGAATTATTATATTCTTCTTGAAGTCTGAGGGTATTTCGCCTGTCTCATACATCTTGCACACCAGGTGATAGAGTTTTGTCAGCACTGGCTCGCCCAAGGCTGTCACTAGTTCTATTGCAATGTTGTCTACTCCCAGACCTTGTTTCGACTCAGATCTTTCAGTGCTCTGTCAAACTTTTCACGCAGTATCATACCTCCCATTTCATCTTCATCTACATCCTCTTCCATTTCCATTATATTGTCCTCAAGTACATCGCCCTTGTATAGACCCTCTATATACTCCTTCCACCTTTCTGCATTCCCTTCTTTGCTCAGAACTGGGTTTCCATCTGAGCTCTTGATATTCATACAAGTGGTTCTCTTTTCTCCAAAGGTCTTTTTAATTTTCCTGTAGGCAGCATCTATCTTACCCCTAGTGAGATAAGCCTCTGCATCCTTACATTTGTCCTCTAGCCATCCCTGCTTAGCCATTTTGCACTTCTTGTCGATCTCATTTTTGATACGTTTGTATTCCTTTTTGCCTGCTTCACTTACTGCATTTTTATATTTTCTCGTTTCATCAATTAAATTCAATATTTCTTCGTCTATCCAAGGATTTCTACTAGTCCTCGATTTTTTACCTACTTGACCCTCTGCTGCCTTCACTATTTCATCCCTCAAAGCTTCCCATTCTTCTTCTACTGTATTTCTTTTCCCCATTCCTGTCAATTGTTCCCTTATACTCTCCCTGAAACTCTGTACAACCTCTGGTTCTTTCAGTTTATCCAGGTCCCATCTCCTTAAATTCCCACTTTTTTGCAGTTTCTTCAGTTTTAATCTACAGTTCTCATCAATAGATTGTGGTCAAAGTCCACATCTGCCCCTGGAAATGTCTTACAATTTAAAATTTGGTTCCTAAATCTCTGTCTTACCACTATATAATCTATCTGATACCTTCTAGTATCTCCAGGATTCTTCCACATATACAACCTTCTTTTATGATTCTTGAACCAAGTGTTAGCTATGATTAACTTATGCTCTGTGCAAAATTCTACCAGGCGGCTTCCTCTTTCATTTGTTAGCCCCAATCCACATTCTCCTACTATGGTTCCTTCTCTCCCTTTTCCTACTATCGAATTCCAGTCACCCACGACTATTAAATTTTCGTCTCCTTTCACTACCTGAATAATTTCTTTTATCTCATCATACATTTCATCAACTTCTTCATCATCTGCAGAGCTAGTTGGCATGTAGACTTGTACTCCTGTAGTAGGCGTAGGCTTCGTGTCTATCTTGGCCACAATAATGCGTTCACTATGCTGTATGTAGTAGTTTACCCGCACTCTTATTTTTTTTATTCATTATTAAACCTACTCCTGCATTACCCCTATTTGATTTTGTTTTAATAACCCTGTATTCATCTGACCAAAAGTCTTGTTCCTCCTGTCACCGAACTTCACTAATTCCCACTGTATCTAACTTTAACCTATCCATTTCCGTTTTTAAATTTTCTAACCTACCTGCCCGATTAAGGGATCTGATATTCCACGCTCCGATCCGTTGAACGCCAGTTTTCTTTCTCCTGATAACGACGTCCTCGTGAGTAGTCCCCGCCCGGAGATCCGAATGGGGGACTATTTTACCTCGGTAACATTTTACCCAAGAGGACGCCATCATCATTCAATCATACAGTTTCCCTAAATCACTTCAGGCAAATGCCGGGATGGTTCCTTTGGGAGAGCACGGCTGACTTCCTTGCCCATCCTTCCCTAATCCGATGTGACTGGTGACCTCGCTGTTTGGTCCCTTCCCCCAAATCAAACAACAAACGATCTGTGTATGTGGATTAAGGAAGTTTATACTTGTTGATATGAATTGTCGTGTAGAGAGAAATGCTATGGATATGGATGCGCAGCTTGCTGAAAATGATCAGCTTGCTGAAGACATTAGTGCAAATAACGAGCGGCATACAGAGAATGAAGCCGAACAACACAAAGTACTGGAGGAGCAGCTTGCTTCAATTTTCGTCTGAAAAGTACCAACCGCTATTCTAGTTTATCAAATAGTCATGTTGCTGTAAAAACTGCAGAATATAATTTTCATAGTGATGGAAGTCGAAAAATCTCTTACTGAAACGCAGACGGCCGTTTAACATGTTGGTGCAAAGTTGTCGAGAAGTTTTCCAGCGGTCGTACCAAACTGCGTTCCATAGTTAAGCGTATTAGAACAGTGCAGTCTGAACCTAAAACCACTTTACGGTAAATGTCAAATGCACAGATAGCTTCCCATAACGAACTGTCTGAAAGATTTAAACAGTTAGCTGATGAACAGCAGCAAACAGCAGCATACAATGCTCTCACCTGAACTATGAGGCAGCTAGCTCAAGAGAAGGAATAAAGAATTCTGTTGGACAGAGGACATAGAGAGGTATTGCCCCTCTTGTCAATAAGACAGTAATAGGTGTATTGGTATGATGGTGAACAACAAGATTCACAGTTTAAAGAAAGAACATGGCGCCTTTGCTGAGAGTGTTGAACATAAATTATCGGACCTGCAGCTATCCATAAAGGAAGAGATAAAGACAGGGCATGACTCTGCAGTAAAAGAAATTATTGCTCTTAAGCAAAATGTGCATAAAATCAATCATAGTTACTTTATTCATTATTGATTAATGCACACAGTGTGAATAACGGTCCAAGGTGTACAACAATAATGCGAGCCAGCAAAAGCAGCGAGACAGAAACCGTGGATGCCACAACAATAACATAGAGTTCATTTTTTTGTTATTTTGTATTTTTTGGCATGCTGTCAGGACTCTGAAATGATCAACAACGACTCCGTTTTGTCAGTGGACATATCCAGTAAAATAGAGCGTTATGGGCTAAATATGCTATGGAAAAATGCCGTATTTACGATGAACTCGAACGAGATTTTCTGGTCAAGTACTGGTCCGAAGGAGTCCACGAAAGACTAAGAAAAGAAGTCTTCAGCCCTGAGACATAAAGGAAGAGATAAAGGAAGAGATAAAGCAAGGGATACGGTAGTCCCAGGAAGTATTTCGGAAAGGACTTAAACAAGACAAAAGACTGGGACGAAGCAACATCCGACAAAGGTGTCATAGGAATACTGCAGGATAAACTTCGTGTGTATGTTAGAGAAAAACTTCTCAATGCACCAGAAGATGACACTGTTAGTTTCTTGTCAATAATTAGTGATTTTGATCTAATTCAGAAGGATGTGCATGAGACAGCAAGTCCACGCACACCCAACAATAATAGTTCTAATTGTGGTAATGGATCACGTAACAGTGATCGGGAAACTTGTAACAGGTCAGACTGTCGCTGCCACCGTGAGTGGCATTTTTCAAACACATGCCCTCGCTTACACGCTAGTAGCCAGCGCCCCATGTCACATTTCAGTAACACCGCTGCCAACCAGCAAGACGATAACCATCCACCTCGATCAGACAATCTTCCATGGAGAAATAGATGCAGTAGTCGTTACTCACCCTATTATGAAAATCATCGAAGTTGTGACTGAGATCGAAATTGCCATTGATAAAATGACCAGAGTTAGCTCATGACAATAGTAGAAGTGCATTATGAACCTAAGACAATACTGGAAAACTAAATATGACAATATCTAATCCCACCAGTATGGCCACACAGGATGGTAGAGGGCTTGACTGATGCAACAGTCAGTTTCACGAAGTATGAGCATGATTCAGATATGTGCAATTTATTGTGCATCAAGGGCAACAATAACTGTTCAAAGAACTTCGAACCTGAAGTACAATATGCAATACATGCAATGATTGAAATATTACCTGTAATTGCGGTCCTGTATACAGTCATGTTGGCGGATTTGTTTAAAAGAATTAGTGAGCATGCAAAGGTACCAACAGTCCCAACGAATGTCTGCTGGATCTTTGGAGCTGTTAGTCAGAGATCTAAACCAGTGAAGTGGTAGGCCCTGTTGCAAATTAAAATACAGGAAGTGAAGTTACAGCAGTTGTTCCTCTTAGTCGACTGTTTAACGACAGATTTTTTTTTCTTTTTTTTGTAGGACTGGACCTATTAGGCCAGAGGAACGGTAGATCGAACTCTGTGCTGGCCTCCATTTGACAGTAGTCAGTGATGATATCATTGGCGACGTGACTCAGCCATGTGGAATGTAGGAACTTTTGCCAAATAGTAAAATTACAATACTTGGGCGAGCTCAGCGATAGACCACCAATCACTCTGGAACCAATTGCCGTGCACCAAGCCATTGTCCACAAAGCTAATGAATCTGAATATCTCAACGACGCTCATAGAAGTGAGTTGATAGATGTTTTGCAAGCATTTGAAGTAATATTTTAAGAACGACGTGGAGCCATGTATGGATATCAATGTGAACTGGATGTCTGTCCTAACAAAATGTAGTGTTTTGCCGCTGTTTGGTTTAAATGTTAGCCACTTTGGACTCTGTCCTTGGCCCTGACTTGCTTGATCACGTTATGATTTTTACAAACGATTTGCGCATTGCAACACCTGCATGACAAGGGCACCTCACGTTATTGGGAAAGGTTCTGCTAGTTTGAAAGTTGCGAGACGTAGCATTAGCTATCTAAAACGTATTATTTCATCAGACGACATGCTACCTGATCAAAGTAAAATGAGCACTGTTACGAACTTTCCTATCCCCTAATCATCTCGCCTCCCCACCCCCTCGTTCTTTTATCGGCGATGTTATCCGAATCAGATGCTCAGTATTCCAGTCGTGTCGTGTATGCTCAAGAAGCATGTGCAAGGGAACTGGATGAATGACTGTCAGAAAGACGTGGACTGCATAAAGCAAATTTTGTGTAGTGTAAGCATTCTGTGTCATCCTGAGATTGTTGAAGACTTCTGTCTTGCGACAGATGTATCAGATGTAGAGCTTGGCGCATGTTTCTTTCAGATTTGTAACACTGAATTCAAACCAGTGCTTTGTATCCACAGGTTATGGCAGTCACTTACTGACCAGCTGCAAACGGTCCTGTTGTACCACTGAAGTAGAGGCATTTACCATTGCGTGGGAATTTAACATGTTCCACTATTGTCTGTATTGACACCATACAAAGGTATGCTGCGGCCTAAAAAAATCCTTAAGCTTTCTGTTAAATTGTAAACTGCTGCACTCATATTTGGCTCAATGTTTGTTAGTATTACGGGATGAAACACCTGCTCAGTCCAATGAGCAGTACATGAAACGAGTCCTGGGGTTTACCCCTTCTGTGATACTCACACCACCTCTATCTAGAACATCCAAGTCAGGGACCAGAAGCAACAATCAACTAGGGCAATTAAGCCACACATCAATTACCACTTTACAAGGCTTAACGTTATATGTGTTTCACAACTTACTTATGAATGTGTCCCTGGTCAGATTCATGTATGCTGGTATATAACCTCATACGGAGACCAGCAATTAAGAGACCAGCAATTAATTCAGCAAGTGAACCACTTTAACCTACAATTCATATTTATCTTAAGGTCCCTAAATATGAACTGCAAATAAAAACCACCGACAGGGTAAAAAGTTAAAATCGGTTGAAAACAGAAAATAAATCACGACAACACTAACACTACAACTGAATTCGTCTCCAGCTGGATACCCAATAACTTCAGAAGTCAATAACCTAATCTGGAAACCAACTAAAGCACAAACAATTACTCAAACTTAGCGAGAAAACAAGCATTAGTACCAACATTTAGCGAGGTATTAGAAAAGGATGGTGAGCAAACCTACTTATTCCATATGCCATATAACCGCAAACAATGTCACGCTATTACTATTTACTAACATGCAATTCAAGGAATTACTTGCAACCAAAGGCAAGCTCCTTCAGTGAATACGCTTACAAGGGAATCGAACACAATCCTCATGAATAGTGAATATTGCTAACATCGACGGACTTATACGTAGTAAAATGACAACGACGTTTCACTGCCACACCAGAGTTAATAGGGTCCAGGCTAATCAACACAGTATTTAAAACCATACAAACATTTAAAGAACAATTAGAGCTTAACCAACGTCAAACGAATTTCTCTCAAGGGAAAGTATGCAAGCACAACATATCACCAAAACTGATAAATTCTTCGTCCTTACTCATATGCCCTCAGAAAAACACACCACTGTACTTGCAGACATCTACAGCCAGAAGCTAATCGAGGCAATCAACGATCTCTAACTACACGGTACTTCAAAGGACATCGATCAAAAAAATTAAAAACATACCACTAACAGCAACCCTTAAAGGCAGCAACATGTCAATGGTCCTCCACACAACACACCACTGTGAAGCCTCCAGCTGACTCACTGACCTCTCAACAGGCTGTCGCCGGTACGCTCCTGGCTAACGCTAGAGGGCATTGCTCACTTACCCAGTATGCAACAGTCTGAAACAGGGAATCTTTTAAATTAACTCTGTAGCCCACAATGGCTGAAAGCGAAGGGAAAATTCACAGGAGGTGCCATATGTCACAAATTCCCCCTCGTTATTTATATGACTACTGGTCACACAATGGACTCTCGACTTGACTGCCACACCCATTTTCAACTGCGATATAAGGTCCCTAATTGCATCACCTTGCTTTATTCTAGCCAATTTGACCTTAACAGGTGTCACGAACCCACTTACGCAAAACGATCCTTTTAACCCCAGTAGCAGCTTCTTCATGATTTTGTCGACAGCTCTAGTCGTTGCTTTATAATTCGTAATGAACGCATTGTCTTCCATACGACATGGATTTGTCTGACACCCGTCAATGTACTTCTTAACTTGCTGTTGGCGCGCTCTTTGGATGTTAGCTACCTTCCACTGTTGTGCAATTTTTTCAGCACTAATCTGATTGGTCAACAAATCCTCTATGCCTCAGAGATTATTTGGGGATGAGATAAAAAGCTTCTGAGCAAGAGTTGCCTTATGGACTTGATGCCTGGTTGTGTTTAAGGCAGAAACAGACCTTGCAACCACTGATCACACCGCGACTATCTTGATGATAAGCGAGCAATGCTGCTCGAAGGCTCTTAACTCTTCCGGCATATGTTGGGTTTGGGTAGTAGGGAGTCCAAACTAAAACAAAATTTCCCGAATAAGTAGACGCAAAAGGAAGTAGCCCTACTGGTAATGGTAGTCTTACTAGGCCCAAACACAGCAAATATTTGTTTCAGACCCTGTCCTGCTGCTTGTGGAGTAGAGCCCCTTGTGGGAAAATCAGGCGAATCCCGGAAAACGTCCAGACACAGATAAAAATATACTTGTGACCACTGTGAGTTCCAAAAAACCGTCCTACAAAGTCCACATATCACTTTTTATATGGTGCCTCTACTGGAGTTGATGCCAAGAAATCGACCTTAGTGTTTAGTGCTGGTTTACTCACAGCAAAAATCTGACAATTCTTTACTTTGTCCTTTATGTCTTTATCCATTACCTTCAAGATAAACTTCCTGTGAATTTTTTTCCGCATTCCTTAATAAGCAAGAAAAACACCCACCGGGCATTCATGAAAATATTTAAATATATACAAAATTAGTTACGTTGGCACCACCGCTCTAAGCTTTACTTCAGCTTTAGTTGTATGGCAGTAACGTATCAAATTATTCTGAGTCTTTCGACCCTGCATTGAAGTATGCGATCTTGAAGTGTGTCTTGTCATTTAGCCGATAGGAGAGAAGATTTTTGTTTTCTTGTTCTCAAATCAGCGCAGTTGTTGCCGGCTGCTGGGGCAGCATGAGCTGGCTTGCCGTGTGTGCGACTTGTCATGCACACTCCCTATGAATGTAAATAAATACTATTAACTTTTATTCGATCTTTTTCACATTTAATATACAGACTTCTATCAGTAACACAAAAACACTGTAAAAATCTCAGTTCAGTATCCTCAATACTTTTCAAGGTATAAATTTTTACCTGAAACTCATAATAACTTTTATAGTGTTACGAAACTCAGCTAGTAATTGTAATATAGTCATCTGTAGTATTCGTTGAAACTGTAACTAAAAAGACGAAATAAATCTCGGGTGAAGAGCCACAATACCAGGCTCTTCACCCGAGATTTATTTCGTCATAAAATACGCCTGGAGAAATGGAAGAATTACGTGTAACTAAAAAGATTATGTCATTTTGTAGACTTTTCTTTGCTTTCATGAAAATAGCTGCTGACGTAATAGTAACAACTATGAAAATTATTATTTAATTATATTCTCTTGCGTGAGTGTTGTGGAAAGAGTGAGAGAGTTTATGGTGAGCATACGTAAAATGTGGATGTTTTATTTTATTACAAACTATGGAAAATGTATGTGTGGGAAAGTTTTGCACAATCATGAATCATGTAACGTTTCTCCTAGTGTGTAAATGCAGTCAGAAAAGTAGTTTGGAGTTAAATCAATTAGTAATTCATTTCTGGTAATAATGCGTGCTTTGTTTTACTTAAATTTGGTTTCGTAAATTCAGAATTTCTTTTATAAACTCTTTCTGTGGTTATGTTGAATGGTATAGGGATTACCGCGATTATTTGAGTGCTGGAGCTGTTCTGATTAGCTACATAAAACAGCAAGCAATAGGCAGTGCTTTTTGTTACAGTTCTGTTTCTGTAGGAGACACTCGTCAAACTTCTTGCAGCGCCATCAATGTTAGAGAGCGCTACACAAATTTGCGTCAAGATGAAGGAAATCTTGCGTTTTGTCGGTTCTCGTATCGTTAATATAAAGCGACTGCAGTACTAAAAAATTTGTGGAAGTCTGGATATTTTAAGCGATTTTGCTTGGAAGTTAATTTCAAGTGAACTTTCTTGTCATATTTAAACTCTGTGTCAACATCCTGAGATATTATGGCGAGCGCTACGTTTTTAGAAGACAACTGAACAACTTTATGTAGATACTAGAGAATAGCTGTCGGTCAGAGACTATCGAGAACGTTTAAATCATTCGGGTCGGACTGATAAACTTCCGGCTCCTTTCTTATGGAGAACTTGTAGTCAAAACAGTCATCATCTTGCACCAATATTAGTTTAACAGTAAAAGCAGACTTGATAGCCATTTAATGTTTTAGAGGCACTAAAGCCTAATTAGTTGAACCTTAAAACAGTTTCAAGCATTATTTAGATTCCGAATACCCGAAATTTTACGAATTTACAGATTCTGCTCCAAAGCTCGAGTTATGGAGTCTTCGTTTAGTACCTATTAGTCGGTGTTTCTTCAACGCTACTTTTAATTGACTGATTGAGTATCTATCAACGCAGAATACAGAGGTCTGACAGAAAAAACCGTTAGATATTTCAATATTCAATATTATCGTCGACTGTAATTTCAGTATCAATTTATTGGCAATCGGATTCGACGATACACTCCGTCATTATCAGGCTCTCTCAATGCACAGTAGCTGAATTTCCCGAAAGACATAGTTCGGTAAGTCCCACGTATAAAAAACCTAATTAGTCTAATGTATTTCGGGAAAGTTCATTTACAGTACATTTAGAGGGCCTGATGATTAAGTGTATCGTCGCAACCGGTTATCAATATATTTATATTGAAATTTTAGGTGACGGTAGTGTTGAAAATAGTAGTATTCCTATCGGCTGTGTTCATCTCCTGCTGCTTAAGAAGGATGGACATGCCGAAGTGAACTGTTATAGGTGATGAGAACTTATACGAGTAACCTACCCTGCCGCACAGCACAATACTGGTTCTTAAGTAAATATACGGCAATAATTCACCCCAATTTTGTTGATCCTTAATGGCCTTAATGATTAAATTTTGGTCTCGATAGTGCCTAATCCCCTTATACTATGGTAGTAAGTCACTGAAATTAAATTAAGAGTGAGAAAGCTTGCTTGGTAACAAATTCTGTTACGCTGGTTAAACAGTTTAGTAAGACCATTGGCAACCCGATTTTGCGTGACCCTAATGCGCACAGCCTCAAAACTAAATGCCAGTATTCGGGTAACCAAATTGCCCTATTTGCCCAGTCTTACAAGGCCTGCCTAGGACCCAGCTCACGGGACTGGTAATGTCTCTGTATGAAAGGTTGTATGTTCAGCATAACAACGAAACTTATCCAGAACGAAAAGAATCTCCAGAGCCTCCAGATCGTATATGAAATATTTCCTCCCTGCATCAGATAAGCTCCGTGATGTGTACGCAACTTGTCGTTTACCTTGATCTCTTTCCTGCAATAGCACAGCTCCTAGGCCAGATATAAATCCGCACGTCTGTACAACGATTTTTTTTATCAGAATACTAACATTAGAGTAGAAACCAACGCTCCTTTAAATGCTTGGTTGACAGCCGCTTATGATGAACCTCGTTCAAACTTCTGTCCCTTTCGCCTAAGATGATTCAGTGGCGCTCTGCAGAGACTATGTTACCAAAAGACTGCTTTGGGTCAGAGATTATCATTACAGTTCAACGGTCAGGGTATTCGTGCGCACGTGTGAGGTCACCAGATAAAATGGCAGTCACTCCTTTAAAAGGGGTCACTGGTCACTTTATAGTACTGTAGACGGTGTAGAACGACGAGGGCGGGGGGAATCATGTGAAATTTTAGTGCTGACGTAAGTCAAAGCAGTTGTAGTATCTTATTCTTACATGTAATTACTGTGGGTACTTACATGTAATTAAACTCGTATTTTTGCCATGTTCCCAGAATTGGTGGACACCTCTTATCATGAACGCAGGTTACATTTGTATTATTTCTTATTTATAAGAAACATAAAACACAAAAACATAAAGGTGTGTATTAAAGGACGCCCAGCAATGTCCGTAATGGAAAGACAAACATCAAGGATCCATCGCGCTCTTACAGTACACTCTTTCAGTGCGAATGCGCGAATATCGTCTGATCTCCTAAGGAAATTAATTTGCCAGCAGGCGGTTAATGGACAATGGACACTGAATTGCAGCGTGTGATAAATTGAAAATTTAAGCCAGTCAGTTTGCATGTCCGGATGGCCGAGGCGTTTCAGGCTACCCCTCACGAGAAGCGGTAAATCTGGGTTCGAGTCCAGTCTGGCAAAAATTTTCAACTTTCTCCATTGCATTACCACAATATCCTGTACGGCTGGAACTCACGAATTTCCCATCCATCCTTCCCCTTTCTTTCCTCGTCCTCTATTTCATATAAATTTAGTGATTATCTTGTGTGGAGAAATAGATACCACCATTTAAGAACATGACCAATTCTGGTAAGGAATAGCTGTAAAACCATTTTGAAAATAATTCATCGATATGTTCATGACGTCCGAATGGATGACAGAGGAGTAAGTGCTGAAGGCATGAGATGGTGGTCACTGAAGCCCTTCTTGTTGCCTGCCCAACTTAGAGTAAACAGGATACAGGATGGCTCTGAAGGTGCGAGTAGGATAGAGATACTAGCACACTATACCAGCATCCGCGACCTTTGAACATGAAATACATTCAGATAAAACTAAGCAAATGAATCGCACGATTACAATTCCTTGGTTTTAAGCGAATCAATATGCAACAGTTATAAAGCAATAAATTGCTTTCCACTGATACCAACAACTAACTACTGTGAAATCAGCTGATCCAGTAATAGTATCAGATTAACACATTTGGACTAATTTGCTCAAAATTCCTATAATGCTAACATTGTCTTTATCGGGTAAAAGTTTTACTACGAACTGGTGAATGCGGTAAAGTCAAATACACAGTCTCCAGTTTTGAGCACCACTCGTCGGTCAATGAACGATCTTCGCCTGGACTGCAACAATACTTCCTCTCTGGACAAATTGTCGAGCTGGATTTTTTGACTAAATCAGCTACTCATTCTGCTAGCGTTCATTAACTACACACAGTTTATTCTGTCAAGATGCAGCAATGATTTGTGCTCAGGTTTCCTTCAATTTCTATGCTTCAAATCACAACCTTCACGTCTTCAAGTTCACTTGAAGAACTCATTATCGTGATGAACGCAATTCTGATTCACATAAACTTGAGTACTGTTACTCATGACTCACCTATGATTTCAGCTCAGTAGTATGAATTAAGGGACGTCTAACTCAATAGTGCAAAATGCCTTTTAGCCATTAACAAAAACTAGTGTTGCATGTACCAAACTCGATGTATTTTAGATAAAAAGTTTCGCCCAAATTCTTTACAATATCGTCAGTGATTAACGAAATGACGGTGTTATTCTCACAGCCTTTACAGCTCTCATGTTCTGATACATATAGAAATGATAGTAATGCTTGTCAGCAAGATGACAATCGTTGGATCACTAGGTTATAGAAACTTCACTTAAAGTGACGTTCAACACCTGAGCTACATTACTGAACAAATATTAGCACTAACATACAGAAATAATCTAAACATATTTGAATAAATTTCAACAATTAACTGATGCAAATCTCAAAAGCCAAAGTTTATTTCGTGTCGACTTCGCAGTACCAAACGTTATCGTTGACGACACATAGAGAGGTATGTACAATTAAGCACAAGGTATACAAAGACGTAATCATACAAATCTTACTACCTTAACACAAAATATTGTGCTAAACAGGCAAAGGAATCTTATAATGTAACCATATTAATCATAATTACTTCAGAATTGTCTGTTGATTCCTATCTGTACCTTCCAGTTGACTCAATTAGTGAATTCCACGATAGTCTCTTCTTACATCTTGATGTACATAGAGAATCTTGATTTTGTTATTTTCTGGATATCTCCACGAGTGTGCATCTGGGCTTTGGTTAGCCAGGATGACAAATTGACCACTGTACCAAAGTTACCACTTCTTATTCTTCTTAAAGAGAAGTGACAATGAAGATGCGTTCCGGGTAACACTTCCTGCCCCACTCTATACTTTTGTGCCTTGGTCAACTTCTGGACAGAATTCATTTTCCTTTTCATTACTTACAGTGACAAATGCTTACCTCACTTTCTCTCCTAGCTTGGGCAGGACCAAAAGTGGACTGCAGTATGGGCTATTTGAAGGTTCTCTCAAGTTTCAGTCTAATATTCTCCAGATTTCTGTGGCCACTGGTTCCCTCTGTGACCATGTGATTGGATAAAATCTACGGCTAAATGTCTTATGTGGAAATAAGTCAAGTTGACAGGTATAAACTTGAATTAATCCTGGCTTCTTGAACTCATCAATATACTCGCTCGAGAGATCGAACTGTGTCTTTACTTCAAAGTCTCCTGTATGTCTTGTCAACTGCGCTGTGGTCTTCTTAGTATCTCTAGGCATCCAATTAATCCAAAAGCCTTGACAATATTTATCAGCCGGCCGGAGTGGCCGAGCGGTTCTAGGCGCTGCATTCTGGAGTCGCGCGACCGCTACGGTCGCCGGTTCGAGTCCTGCCTCGGGCATGGATGTGTGTGATGTCCTTAGGTTAGTTAGGTTTAAGTAGTTCTAAGTTCTAGGGGACTGATGACCTAAGATGTTAAGTCCCACAGTGCTCAGAGCCATTTGAGCCAATATTTATCATGCTTATCCTCCGCAAATGATAAATCAATTTCAACCTCTGTATCTTTGATCAAGAGTGATACCTTGCCTGTAGCAAAGTCGGTCTTAGTGCCGTGTTCTCGGATGAGATAAAGGCTGAAGATACATTCGAGTTTTAACCCTTCTGCAACTACAAACATGCATATTATCACCACGTTTTTTAGTTTTATTTCCAGTATGTTTGTATTATCATATTCTTTGGCCTAATGCACTTGCGCACAGGAAAGGATCTGTTTGATACCTTCTTATAAAATCTGTTCGATCCCTGTCTGCAATACGATCGTAACAGGTATACCTTCTGTAGTCCCTCTTATACACAGACGCAGTGCCCGAGGATACTGCTTATCACATCGAAGAATAGTTCTTCCTATATGTCTATACTGTTATTGTGTTTTAGAGTTTTATCATTCCTGTCATGACCATATCCTATACAACAGTCGACATTCTGGGGCTAGATGCGGTCAGCCTTAGTTTACTGGCTGTTGGTCAGCATTTTTAATGACCTCCATGATTGTGGGTGGCCGGGATCTCCTATCATTTTATATGTGGCAGCTGCTACTGTGGATTATTTTGCCAATAGATATTGTGACTTGAGGTATAAGTGTGATTTAACTGTCGTCTCTTTTGTTTACTACTGTTATAATGAAAGTAGTTATTCCCATTCCAATTTCCTTGGTTCTGGTTCGGACGTCCATTTTGGTGATTGTTGTGCTGGTTGATACATGTAGCAATCAGATCATTTGACATTTCAAACCACCATCCTCTGCTTGTGCTAGATCCTCCTCTTTGATAAGGTTCTTGCCCATATCATGGTATCAGGTCTTTTTAGACGAGATCTGTAGAATCTTCTACACCTGAAAACTGTCCAAATTAGGCTCAGACTTTTGAATTCGGTTTCCTCTGATGTCGCTTGGCAACCGTGCCCTCAGAATTCTAAGCAAATCTTTGTGAAGCATAGGCGCATCCCAGTACTTGCTTTTATTAAGACGTTTTTGAAAATATTCTCTCAATTTGCCGTAACAGAAATAGAAGGACTCTGAACACTTTCGAGAGTCTTTCTTGCACTGCCTGAGACCAGCATGTAGAAGGACATGTCTTTTCGAATTTACTGAAACTTTTGCATGTTTCACTAATCTCCACGGCCCATCGGGCTTCATCTTTTTGTATTTATCTTGCAAAAATACTTATCTTTTGAGTATAAATCCATGACTGTGGTAGTATTTCTTTAAACCTCTTATGAATACTACTGACAATCCTTTGAAAGCTACTCCTTCATAAGCATTGTTGCTGGCAGCGCGCCTTGTGCAAACTGTGAAAAATTCCTTTTCAGCTCTGATGCATCATGCTGTTGCCATTCCGAGATGGGTCTATCTGTACACGCCCTCGTGGAACTACGCAATTCATTTCAATAATCTTCCCTTACCCCCTGTAGGTCAATCCAACCTTTGGTTAACCAGTTCAGATCATTCCTTAAACTGGGCAAGTTCCCGTTTAAGGGTATTCGCATTCGGATCTGGCTACACGCTCACTGCTCTTGTGTCTTTGGTCCTATTTTAAGGACAAGTTTTTCATGTATTCCGACAGTTTTGGTACAGCGTCGGTTAAAACTTCCTTTCAAATGAGCACAGCAGTCAGTTGTCCTTGTCTTGCAGGTTCTATTAGGCTAGTGCCTCGCCATTACGTGATCAGGCGGTAGCATAAAAAGTTAAAACTCGTGGCATAACCTATATGGCTTTTACATTAGACTACGTACCACCATTTCATATTGTTAATGGATGTTGTAATGCATCAGCCCCCTTTTGTTTGGGCTTCTGACTCAGTTCTTTCGAGACTATTGTATAAGGAAAGCAGCCTTTGTGAACAACACGCCCATTGGCTGTATGGTGCCCTCTGTATGAACTAGATAATATGTAGCACTAAAAGGAAAGCAGTTATTGTCTCTAACAAAAAACTTCAAACTTGCATACGATTAGCACAGACTAAAATACAAGAAAAATTATTTCCGTTGCTGTCCGACTTATTTGCACATTTAACAGTACACATAGAAGCTAAAAAAAATCATATTCACTCCTTGTGTTTTGTTATCCTTTAAAACATATGTAATGCCAGACTCGTAAAACTTTTCAAAAGATATTTGCAAAACACAAGGAGGCACATGCTATTTGTTGCAACTGTTAGAATATATTTGATTTAAATGTTTTTATCTTTTGTACTATTTTTCTCTTTATTTAATCATCATGACGGATATGTGATTCCTCTTATTTACTGAATAGTTCATAGATGGCGCCAAATACCAGCAAGATGGATAGCTGGTGTGACTTGCCATTACGTTACAGATGTAAAGAGTACTCTGTGTCACTTCAAGTAGATTTGAATTATAAATACAATAAAACCAATATCCTGAATTGCTGTTATTAACAATGTATATGCACCTAAACTAACGTACCATGGAGAAAGCTATGTAGGTTCAGTTATAACTTTTTCCATGGCACTCAATTATTTGCTGGATGTATTACTATCTTAGTCTTCTCCTAAGGTTTCTACCCTGTGCAACTCGCTTTAGTACCATGGAAGTTATTCCCTGATGTTTTAAGAGATGTCCTATTGTGGGGCGGAGGGTAGATATTTTTGTTAATAATGATGTTTTGTTTGTTTTTCCCAGCCGATGCACCATATGTGGGGCGGCGGGTGGATATTTTTGCTATATTTAAATGTTTGGTTTGTAATGTAGAAAAGATGCATTTCCCGGCCGATTAACCATATGTGGGGCGGCGGGTGGAATAATTTGCTATATTTAAGTGTTCCTATTATTTATTTAATGCTGTTGTTTGCCATTCTCAACACTGGCTCTATAACTACAATATTGGCAACCAGAAAGTGATTAGCAAAACGTGAAGCCTGTAATTAGAATTCCTAGTGCCCACTTCATCTGAGAAGTACACTTATAGCTACAGCTTATAGCTCTGAGGAATTAGGAGATTGTCCGGAATTCATAATCAAAAACGATTCTCTAAAAATGTTTACTATATTCTGAAAGTCACAGACCAAAAAGAATCCACACAATCCAACTAACAGAGCAGTTCAGAGTATAATGCGCTGATACAACTATAACTGTTCAAATTAAATGTTTAAGTGAATGCTCGCCATAATTTGATGATAATGTTCATCAAACGCCACGCTAAATAATGGTAGAATGTTTGTCCCGTGGCGGCACGTGAAAATACGACATACGCAAACTGAAGATAGATCATTAAAGTCATCCGAGAATTAACACTTCACTCGAAAACGATTTCATGGTTACGCGTATCCCGAGCAACTTATTACGGCATCCGAGGCTGTTTATAGCAATGATACCGATGCGACGCGACTCCCGGCACAGATGGTGCGATAATCAGTGTCTGGAGAGAACTGGGGCTTTACTTCCTCGCGCAGCGTTCTTATATATAAAGCCGCGGTGTGGACGGCTAAGGGAACGCCTGAACAAATCGGCTCTCCCGACTAGCCGCTGGGCTAGTAAGACACCACTTTAAGTTATTGAATAACTTTGCTGATGGCCGATGAAGCTCTCAATTTAAATGTGCGTTCAACACACAGGTAAGTAATCATAATAAAAGTCTGACGTGGCTAAGTTAAATATTTTGGGCGAGAGAATTAATTTAATTACACTACACGCAGTAGACGAGCTCTGAACTTGCCCTTTGGAGATACGCTATCGCTATAGTTTTATAGTTATTCAATTGAAACTTCTCACATCTTTATGATTATAGCGGATCTCCCTTCTGCTTAAATTTAAACATCCTGGCCTTATTTATTCGCCTACTTAATCTATCTTGCTTCCTTAATTTCTAAGACAAAAACCAGAAAATCATGAATTTCAACAAAAATTTTAATTTGTGAGATCCAGAATACTGTTTCTACTAAATTATTATGAAAAAGGAATCTAAATATAAATTTTTAAGTCTCTAACTCTTTTCTGTTGCGCCAATGATTTTTACAGAAAAACGTCCAAATTTCGAAAATGGTTAAAGTTATTGAACTGACATTCAACACATATTGATTTAGTATTACTCCTGACATGCTAGAAACGTTTCAGGTTATTTACTTGATTTTTAAAGTATTGCGCAACATTTATGACGTCAGAGCTAGTCACAGCGGACTAGGCTGGCAAACAATGGAAAGGCTGATGAGAATTTTATAAGGCGTGAGTAGGCTGCTTCCCTACACTATCATCCTGTCCCTTCTTCTTGTTAGTGTTTTCGCTACATTACTTTCCTCGCTGATTCTACGGAGAACCTCCTTATTTCTTACATCTTCGCTTCGCGATGTATCGATATCACTTTTCTACGATCTTTGGCTAACATTTTGCCGTTAGAGCGCAACGCCGCCTGATGTGGCAGCTCCGGACGTGGTGGCCGGTTTGGTGGGCGGCATGAGCTGCGGGACGAACCTGTTACGAGCTCTCCATGGGGCCTCTTCACTGTGGTGTGGGCGACCAATATTGGGGTCATGTTACCCTATGTAAGTTCTCAAGTACCGACGTGGGTTGTACTGAGATTTATCAGAAGGGCGCCGAGCTGTCAGGACAGTGTTTAATTTCCTTTTGGTATGTCTTCCTACTGTTTGTTGGGTACGGATGGCCGTGTCTCAATGGTATACGAAGGGGAATGTGATTGCAAGATGCGACAGACATTTTACACCGATTCATAGTCCGCCCCCGGTAACTGAGTGGTCAGCGCGACAGAATGTCAATCCTAAGGGCCCGGGTTCGATTCCCGGCTGGGTCGAAGATATTCTCTGCTCCGGGACTGGGTGTTATGTTGTCCTAATCATCATCATTTCATCCCCATCGACGCGCAAGTCGCCGAAGTGGCATCAAATCGAAAGAATTGCACCAGGCGAACGGTCTACGCGACTGGAGGCCCTCGTCACACGACATTATTATTGTACTGATTCATAGGTTGATATTTCATTATAATTTTTTGTGTGTGTTAATCTTATGTATCCGTGGTGCTTGCGAACCTTTATCCAGTGAGGGAGTTTATTTTGAAGGTTGGCGATGTAGATTAGTACGTGCGTTACCTTCTGATTTTTAAAATATATTATTGGTCATGTATTTTCAAGTGGAGTTGCAGTGAAATGTTTAGTATTACCAGTTTCCACTGGCGATTAATTGTTCATGCCAGAATGCCACTATTATAGTGGACTATTTATAATTTGATATTGTTGTTATGATTTCTTCGAAGCTAATGCTAAAGGTCTATGTTGTCTAATAAATTATGTAGTGCATCTGTTTTATTTAAGTGGGTGGCTCTGATAAATTTTAAGTCTGTTCCAGGACGCATTTGTTCTCTCCGAACTGCTATAGACTAATGTACTGATGAGCTACGAAAATCATGCGAGTATCCTTGTGGCTGTTTTAATGGTTTGCTAGAAAGGAAAATTTTTCTCATATTACTATTTTATTGCTGAAATTAGTTCCCTTAATATTTGTAGCTGGTTTCTGGTTTTTGGCACTAGTTCAGATTAATTAATTCCGATCTAAGAGTTATATATTTGATGCACAGCTGTATTTTGGAATTCTGTTTAATTAAATTTATTTGTGCCACAGGAAACTGTCGTTACTAATCTCTTGTACTCCATTGCTGACAATTGTTACCTAGGATCGAGCCCCACATATGGCTTGTCGGCTTGCTTAGCCGGCTGTTTACGTCATTTTGAGTGCATACACTCGGCAGCTCTGGCCGCCGTCTGTCTTCCGCGTTGTTTCCTTCAACAGCAGCCGCACTATTTAATGTTCCTGTTACGTCCATACTTGGAATAATTCTGAATTTGTATCCGTTAGCTTCTGGCCTTCACCTTAAGCAAATTTTGATGTGCATTGGTACTCCAACATAGACCTTAACCTGTTGTAACTTAATTATTCTCGTCTTATTGGAACAAGTGTTAAATGTTCCGTTGATGTGTGTTTCTGGGCTTAAAATTATCTTGCTTAGATATTGGAGTTAAATTGTTTTTCACTGTTTTAAGTATGGTTTAGGATTTTTTAATCGGTCAAGTTTAAATCATGTTTTATTCTAACTATTTGGTAATTAGGGCCGTTGTGTTCTGTTCTGGTACTATTTAGATTTACCTCTGCCTTTATTACATTCTGTGTCTTATGTAGGGCGTGTCTTGCCTTAAGGAATATTAAGTTATCTTGGGTTAAAGTTAACTTTTAATTTTCTGTAAGTTATTTAAATTGGCACTTCATTTTAAAATAGAATCTCGTTACTTTTCCTTTTAACTAATTAAAAAAATAAATGAAAGCTGAACTGGCGGCAATGTGGTTGAAACCGTGTAAAATAAATTTGTGTTCTACCAGTGAGTGAAGTGAGTAAAATCTCCATTGATCCAGGCCTTCCCGCTTTACCTGAGTCCAGTTTGTCACACTGACTTCTTCATTTTAATGCATGAAGATATAACAGAAATAAACGTTTATTGAAGAGTGAAATGAAAGGAAATATTTCCTCCAAATATGCTTATACAGAATCCCGTGGAAAAGACTGTAATAATTTTTTATCAGGAAGAACAAATTTTTATTACACACTGGAGTAGGGAGAAGAATTTTTCAGTTGTAGAAAAGGAGGTTGTGGAAGTACAGGAAATGTACATGAACCAGTTTCGGCTGTAAATTGGAGTGACGACAGTGAAAATTTTATGCCGGTCCGGGACTCGAATCTGAATTTCCCCTCTTCGCCTGTCCGTGCGCGAATCACGGCAGATGCAAACTTCCATATGTCGTCGTACTTTTGTCACAACTGCATTCGTTCGTTACGAATATTCCCGTCCTGGAAGAACACGTTAAATGAGAGTCGAGGGGCTGGTGTTGGTGAATAAATACGAAATAGCAGTGCCGTGTTATTTTTTTTTTCAAAAAAGATACTGTGTACCCCGCAGATACGCGTGCAAAAGAGACAAATCTAATG
Source organism: Schistocerca nitens (assembly GCF_023898315.1). Lineage (NCBI taxonomy): Eukaryota > Metazoa > Arthropoda > Insecta > Orthoptera > Acrididae > Schistocerca > Schistocerca nitens. The sequence continues at coordinate 213,911,853 of NC_064619.1, forward strand.
TATTATTTTGAATCAATATACAGAGTTTCTGTACTTCCTATGGGCGAGCAGGAAAACAGGATTCTGATAAGCAATCTTTGCTGTCGGAATTATGTGCTGTACAACAGAGGCGGAACATATAAAATATAATAATAATAATAATAATAATAATAAACTACAACAGGAAGACAAACCATTATGTGCAGATAGGTAAAAGATACACACTTATAATTTTTTTAATATAAAGACATCGTATACATATTCGTAAATTAAAGTTTACTTCAAGTTTCTATCTGAATTCGTGTACTGGCTCTGTAAACGGAGGGATCTTGCGAAACATCGTTTTCAGTGAGGTGACAAAAATCATGGGGTATCACCTAATATCTTCTTCGACCTCCTTTTGCCCTACGTAGTGCAGTAACTCGACGTGGCATGGACTGAACAAGTCGTTTGAAATCACCTGCAGAAATATTGAGCCATGCTGCCTTTATAGCTGTCCATAATTGCAAAAGTGTTGCCGGTGCCTGATTTGTTGCGTTAAATGAGCTCTCAATTATGTCCCATAAACGTCCGATACGTGGCCAAATCACTCTCTCGAATTATCACAATATTCTTCAAACCAATCGCGAACTTCTGTGGTCCAGTGATATGTCGCATTGCCATCCATAAAAATACCATCGTCGTTTGTAAAGATAGTCCAGAAATGACTGAAAATGGTCTCCGAGTAGCCGAAATTGACCATCTGCGGTCAATGATCGGTTCAGTTGGACCAGAGGATCCAGTCTATTCCATATAAACACAGCCCACACCATTATGGAGCCACCACCACGTCGCAGAGTCCCTTGTTGAGAACTTGGATCCATGGCTTCGTGGTATCTGCGCTAATTCGAGCCCTATCATCAGCTCTTACCAACTGAAATCGGGACTCACCTGACCAGGCCACGATTTCCAGTTGTCTAGGGTCCTACCGATATCGTCACGAGCACAGGAGAGGCGCTGCAAACAATGTTCTGCTGTTAGCAAAGGCATTCGCGTCGGTCGCCTGCTGCCATAGACCATGAACAGCAAATTTCGTCGCACTCTCCTAACGGATCCATTCGTCATATGTCCACACTGATATCTGCGGTTTTTGACACAACTGCTTGTCTGTTAGTTCTGCAACTCTACGCAGATGCCGCTGCTCTCGATCGTTTACTGGAAGTTTAAGGTCACTGTGTTGCCCGTGGTGAGAGGCAATATTTGAAATTGGGTATCTCGGCACACCCTTAGCTCTCGAAATATTGAACTCCCTAATGATTTCCGAAATGGAATGTCCCATACGTCCAGCTCAAACTACCATCCACCTTAAAAATCTGTTAATTCCCCTCGTGTGGCCATAACCACGTCGGAAACCTTTCCACGTGAATCACCTGAAAACAAATGACAGCTTCGCCAATGCACTGCCGCTTTATAACATGTGTACGCGACACTACCGCCATCTGTACATGTGCATGTCGCTACCGCTTGACTGTTGTCAGTTCGATGTAATCTCTAGTTTAGCTTCTTCTGAAGCTTTCGGTTTGCAATCCTGCACGCATGAAGTTGGCTCTACCGGTAACGGAGGTAAATTTGCTAGGAGCAAAGGAGACACAATCAACAAACAAAATTTGCGACTGCAAAACACTACATGGCTACAGGCAACTCAGTGAAGTGTGAACAGGTGGAAGTACTGAGGCAGACCTTCTCGTTTTGGGATTGTGTTCATATGTTCAAATATGTGTGAAATGTTATGGGACTTAACTGACAAGATCATTAGTCCCATAGCTTACACACTACTTAACTTAAATTATCCTAAGGACGAACACACACAACCATGCCCCAGGGAGGACTCGAACCTCCGCCGGGTTTTGGAATTGTGCTCTAATTGAAGCTGTTGAAATACGAATGGAGGTGGTTGGATCCATGGAGAGACTGTTTTTTTTTTTTTTTCATTCCCAGTAAACTTTGGGACCCTTTGTTCAGCCGTTCGAAGTCGCAACGTTGGCCGAGAGCGACTTCCCCGACGGTGGGGAGGGGGGGGGGGGGGGTTAAGAGGTGGAGGGTGGGGGTGGACGGCAGAAGCACCGAGAGACCGTAGTTCGTGCCCAGTATTCGGCTACAGCATCCACGCACCACTCACTCTAAACGCCGTGGCGTGCAGCCTGGAAGCGCGGGAAGGTGTGGGGAGCGACAATTACGTGAAGGAGTTCTGATGTAGTAAATTTCTCATTCTACAGGTATCATCTGAAGATGAAACAAAGTACGCTGACGAAATATCGTGTTTCGTAAACGGCTGCATCAGGTTAGAAACTGAAGAGCAACACAAACAGGATAGCTTTAAGTCACATTTTATGCTTTCTTCTTTGTTACTAAAGATAAGGGTGACAATGGACGACATTTCGTAACGAGAGATACTACAAGTTATTTTAAAAATAATAAAATAAAGAATTCTCCGTATGACTTGACTTATTTACAAACGACAAATAATTACTCATGTATAAAGATAAATATTAAGCGATGGAAAATAGTCGTAGTTTATAATGTGGGTATTTCCAAATACATCCGATTTCACTACATTATGCACTCCTGGAAATGGAAAAAAGAACACATTGACACCGGTGTGTCAGACCCACCATACTTGCTCCGGACACTGCGAGAGGGCTGTACAAGCAATGATCACACGCACGGCACAGCGGACACACCAGGAACCGCGGTGTTGGCCGTCGAATGGCGCTAGCTGCGCAGCATTTGTGCACCGCCGCCGTCAGTGTCAGCCAGTTTGCCGTGGCATACGGAGCTCCATCGCAGTCTTTAACACTGGTAGCATGCCGCGACAGCGTGGACGTGAACCGTATGTGCAGTTGACGGACTTTGAGCGAGGGCGTATAGTGGGCATGCGGGAGGCCGGGTGGACGTACCGCCGAATTGCTCAACACGTGGGGCGTGAGGTCTCCACAGTACATCGATGTTGTCGCCAGTGGTCGGCGGAAGGTGCACGTGCCCGTCGACCTGGGACCGGACCGCAGCGACGCACGGATGCACGCCAAGACCGTAGGATCCTACGCAGTGCCGTAGGGGACCGCACCGCCACTTCCCAGCAAATTAGGGACACTGTTGCTCCTGGGGTATCGGCGAGGACCATTCGCAACCGTCTCCATGAAGCTGGGCTACGGTCCCGCACACCGTTAGGCCGTCTTCCGCTCACGCCCCAACATCGTGCAGCCCGCCTCCAGTGGTGTCGCGACAGGCGTGAATGGAGGGACGAATGGAGACGTGTCGTCTTCAGCGATGAGAGTCGCTTCTGCCTTGGTGCCAATGATGGTCGTATGCGTGTTTGGCGCCGTGCAGGTGAGCGCCACAATCAGGACTGCATACGACCGAGGCACACAGGGCCAACACCCGGCATCATGGTGTGGGGAGCGATCTCCTACACTGGCCGTACACCACTGGTGATCGTCGAGGGGACACTGAATAGTGCACGGTACATCCAAACCGTCATCGAACCCATCGTTCTACCATTCCTAGACCGGCAAGGGAACTTGCTGTTCCAACAGGACAATGCACGTCCGCATGTATCCCGTGCCACCCAACGTGCTCTAGAACGTGTAAGTCAACTACCCTGGCCAGCAAGATCTCCGGATCTGTCCCCCATTGAGCATGTTTGGGACTGGATGAAGCGTCGTCTCACGCGGTCTGCACGTCCAGCACGAACGCTGGTCCAACTGAGGCGCCAGGTGGAAATGGCGTGGCAAGCCGTTCCACAGGACTACATCCAGCATCTCTACGATCGTCTCCATGGGAGAATAGCAGCCTGCATTGCTGCGAAAGGTGAATATACACTGTACTAGTGCCGACATTGTGCATGCTCTGTTGCCTGTGTCTATGTGCCTGTGGTTCTGTCAGTGTGATCATGTGATGTATCTGACCCCAGGAATGTGTCAATAAAGTTTCCCCTTCCTGGGACAATGAATTCACGGTGTTCTTATTTCAATTTCCAGGAGTGTATGTTTTACATGGACGAAGATAGAAACTTGGGGTGAATTTTAACTTACGCATTGTAGCTAAATGTTAACACTGACGTCGCTGTAAGTTGCTGCATTATTGGCTGTTGGTAGGGGTCTCCACTGTCAAGCTGAATCGCTCGCTTGCTGACCCGTTCATTACAAAATGTGTGTCTAGTCGAGATATCGATAACGCAGCAACAGGAGGCATTTTGTGTTCTTTGCTTCAACAGGTGCAATTCATTTACAGTTATGCGACTTGATTTCCGTTGAGAGTACCGCATTGCGCCCCCTATTACTCAGAGCATTCAATGAAGGCACGAGAGTTTGAAGGCACTACATGTTTAGGAGAAGAAAAATCCGCAGGTCACTTGTTCAAGAGGTATAGCGCATTCAACAGTGCTTTTCTTGGTCAACAGAAGTCTCCTCGTCGTGACAGCCGACAGTTGGTATTCCTCTTACGCCTGTCTCGCGTGTTTAGTGTCGACGTTTGTTTTTCAGTGGCTTGAAATGCTGTAGCCCTTAATGATGATCAACAACAACGTGTAGAGCTCTATGAATTCATTCTGAGCGTAGAGATGGAATAGAACGATGCGTGCAAATATGGTGCTAATTCCCATTTAAGCGGAAAAGTGGACAGCCAGAACGTCAGAAAAAGTGTCTTACAGCAGCTGCATACCATAGTCGAGAATAATTGTGAAAAGTATCCAGAGAGTGTTGTTGTAGCGGCACGAAAGTTCCTGATACCCGCTACCTGTAGTCATCGACTCGTTCTACAAGTTGTTTTGTGTGGTAAAATGTGTGTTGTTGTGGAACTACAGAAATATTTTTTTTTTCTCCTTTGATGTAACGAGTTATCACAGGGAGAATATTTGATGCCTTAGAAGACAGACCGCACTGTCGAATATAGGCAAAAACGATGTCGCGAAGGCCATCGGTCCTCAGAACAACGATCACATAGCGTCCTTGTCTTTTTATCGTATTTTTTCTAACTTCACGTGACTTGGAAATGGTTTGTAGTTAAGTCTGGTTTATCAGATTGCATTGTTCATTACAATGTGCAATTGCCATAACACAAAGAAAAGTTTATTGAAGAATGCAAGGATATGCAATATTTGCTCTGAATTTGTGTGTACTAAATCTCGTGAAAGAAACGGAAATTGTTTTTTTGTTATTATTAGAAGAACAAATTTTAATTTTATGCCTGAGCTGGGAGAAGGTTTTTGAGCTGTACAAGAGATAGCAGAAGTACAGGAATTGTATTCGCAGTTACGGTTATGAACCATCTTCGGCTGTATACTGGAATGACAACATTGAATGTGTGTGCCAGAGCTGGACTCTGACTCGGATTTCCCTTCTTTATGCGAGCGGTCACCTTGACCACTTCGGCTGTCCATGCACGAATCACTGCCAGATTCAAACTTCTGTTTTCCCTGTGTCACAGTCTGCATTGGTACGTTAGGTATGTTCCCGTCCGGAAAAGAAAGATTTATTGGGAATAGAGGGCCTAGTACTGGCAGATAAATACGAAATACAAATGCCGATGTTATTAAGAAGTATGATGCGATGTTTCTTTGGATATGCAGGCAAGAAAGACAAATTTGATTATTATTTTGAAACAATGTCCAGAACTTCTGTGCCTCCCATGGGATATTTAACGATTGTTGTAGACGTTCACTGACGTGACAAAATTCATGGGATAGCGGTATGCATGTACACAGATGACGTTAGTACCAAGCACACAAAATACGAGGGTTGCAACTTTAACAGTGTCAACTATTTATTCACAGCTCGTACAAAATAGATACGTGCTTCAAAGCTATACTGACCTTCAAAGTAGTCACCAGCATTGTGTATAACCCGTTGCCAGCGATGTGGAAGTCGTAGGATACTCTTAGCAGTGACAGTTGTGTTGACAGTTCGAGCGGCGCTATCTATTGTTGTTCAAAAATGGTTCAAATGGCTCTGAGCACTAGGGGACTTAACTTCTAAGGCCATCAGTCCCCTAGAACTTAGAACTAATTAAACCTAACTAACCTAAGGACATCACACACATCCATACCAGAGGCAGGATTCGAACCTGCGACCGTAGCGGTTGCGCGGTTCCAGACTGTAGCACCTAGAACCGCACGGCCACCACGGCCGGCTATTGTTCAAATGTGTGTGAAATCTTATGGGACTTAACTGCTAAGGTCATTAGTCCCTAAGCTTACACACTACTTAACCTAAATTATTCTACGGACAAACACACACACCCATCCCCGAGGGAGGACTCGCGATCTATTGCCCGACGAATTTGTAGCAGTTCTGAAGCGAGTGCCGTGAGGTGTTTCCTTCAGATTAGAAATCGAGTTGAACTTAACGAGGGCTTAAGTCAGGGAAGTGCAGTAGGTGGTACAGCACTTAGCAGCCCCATCAGTCAAACAAATCAGTAACAGCTCGCACTGTACGTGCTTGAGTATTTTACTGCTAAATGATGGTCAGGTCCTGCAGAAAGTGTCATCACTGCTGTCTCTATGCTGTTCATTTTTGGAACACAACTTGCGACCAGCCTAGAGACAGCAGTGATGATACTTTCTGCACGACCTGACCATCATTTTTCAGGACCATGCTCAAGCACGTACAGTGCGAGCTGTTACTGATTTGTTTGACCGATGGGGCTGCTAAGTACTATACCACCTACTGAACTCCCGTGAGTTCAACTCGATTTCTAAACTGAAGGAAACACTTCACGGCATTCGCTTCAGAACTGCTACAAATTCGTCGGGCAATAGACCGCGCCGCTCGAACTATCAACACAACTGGCACTGCTAAGAGTACATCGCTGGCAACGGGTTATACACAATGCTGGTGACTACTTTGAAGGTCAGTAAAACTTTGAAACACGTATCTATTTTGTACGAGCTGTAACTTAATAGTTGCCAATATTAAATTTCCAACCCTCGTATAAAAGGGCACTACGTTGACAGAGCTGTCATTTGGACTCAGGTGAGTCATGTGGAAAGGTCTTCCACCTGATTATGGACGCATGACAGGAATTAACAGACTTTAAAGACGGAGTGTTTGCTGAAGATAGACGCATGGGACATTCCATTTCGGTAATTATTAGCGAATTCAGTATTCCGAGATCCACAATGTCAAGAGTGCGCCGAGAATACCACATTTCAGGCATTACCTCTCATTACAGACAATGGGCGACGGGCTTCACTTTACGATCGAGAAGAGCGGTGTTTGCGTAGAGCTGTCTCTGCTGACAGACATGCAACACTGCTTGAAATAACTGCAGAAATTAATGTGGGAAGTACGACGAACGTATCCGTAAGGACAGTGCGACGAAATCTGGCGTTAACGGGCTGTGGCAGCAGACGACCGACGCGAGTGCATTTGCTATCAGCACGACATCGCCTGCAGCGACTCTCCTGGGCTCGTGATGATGATGATTATGATGATGATTGCTTTGTGGGGCGCTCAACTGCGGGTTCATCAGCGCCCGTACGAAGTCCCAATCTTTTTCTCACTGCAATTTTTTACAAAGTCCAATCTAGCCACTGTCACGAATGAAAATGATGATGAAATGATAAGGGCAACACAGAACGCCCAGTCCCCGAGCAGAGAAAATCCACAACCCGGCCTGGAATCGAACCCGGGACCCCGTGATCCAGCGTCAGCAACGCTATCCACTTTTTTTTAATTGTTCTCATTTTTTGTCGATTTTGTTCGTTGTATTTTTTCGGTGCGGGTGCCCCTGACACACGTTCAAGTTCAGTGTTGAGCCGTTGACTCGGTTTTTTTTTTATTACAGAGGGCAACTAACCCTCTGATCGAACACGCTGAGCTACCGTGCCGCCGCCACTAGACCATGAGCGGCGGACGAATTCGTGAACATACTGTTTGGATCTCAGAGGACTGGAAAAATGTGGCCTGGTGAGATGAGTCCTGATTTCATTTGGTAAGAGCTGGTGGTTTCGTTCGGTGGCTCCATAATGGTGTGGGCTGTGTTTACATTGAGTGAATAGGGACCTCTGGATGTTCGGCTACTCGGAGACCATTTTCAGCTATTCATGGTCAACATGTTCCATATATCGACGGAATTTTTATGGATGACAGTGCTCCGTGTCACCGAACCACAATTGCTCGCGTTTGGTTTGAAGGACATTCTGGAGTTCATAATTCGAGCGAGTGGTCTGGCCACCCAGATCGCCTGGCATGAATCCCATGGAACGATGGCACATAAACTAGCTCAGTTTGCGCAGAAAATCTGTCACCGGCAACAATATCGTAGTTATGGACGGCTATAGGGGCAGCATGGTTCATTATTTCAGCAGGGCGTTTCCAAAGGTTTGTTGAGTCTATGCCACGTCGAGTCGCTGCACTACACCGAGCAAAAGTAGTTCCGACACGATATTAGGACTTATCCCATGCTTTCGTCACCTCTATGTAACAGTCATCATACTTGCTCCATGGAAGCCATTACTTTTATCTTTTCATGCTGTAGAAAGCCGAATCTGAAAATCTAAAAATTGAAATTGATGTTATCAGTCAATGAAGAACTGTGGTTCAACAATGGTAGAGGAGGTGAACAACAGTAATAAGAAAAAATTACAACGCAATGACACAGCAATATGTGCATCCAGGTAAAGTACATTCACTTCTGATATTTGTAATAAAAAAGTTGTAATCACATGCGTAAGCTGAGATTTACTTCAAGTTTCTGTCTGAATTCACATACCGGTTGTGAAAACGGATGAAGCTTTGTAACATCCTGTATGTAAATGAGACTGTGAAAATAAAAATACGTTTATGGCTAAGATAGGATGCAAAATTAGGAAGAGGAGGCGCAACATTTCGTTGCTGTCGCTTGAGTGACTGTTACCATGGAAAACAGCGACCATGTTTGTCTGATAACTGTATCTCAACTAGGAGCGCGGCAGTAGCTTATGTACAGAATTGCCTGTATTCTCTTGATTTGGGCTGTAACACGAATAGGTGAGATCCGCGGAGAAAAAAGTAATTGAAACACGTCACTGTGTTCGCATCTCAGTTGGTCGTAGACAGCCCCATCTATTTGGGAGGATGTACGTTAGTTCCACTCCTGTGTTTATCGGGTCGACTGAATGGACCACCTGGACACACGTGACCGGGTTGGACACGCATCGCTGTGTAATTTGAATGATATTCGCGGCCTCCATGCAGCGACAGCGAACGGCGCTGCGTAAATTTATAATTCGCGGCTTTTATTTCCGCGGAACAGCGCGTGTGCCCCAGCGCCGTGGCCGCTATGACGGCGCTCGGACCGTGTAAACATTTGCATATCGGCCGGGCCTGATTGTGTGCTTGCAAATTCTGTCGCATCGGCGCGCTGGCCGTGGCCGTGCACTTGTTTGGCGGGATAGCGGAGATCCGCTTCGACAGGGGCCGCTGCTGCGCGCATTCACAAGAGCGTTCCGACTGCGCAAAATGTCCGCGTCGATGGGGAATCAAAAGGCATTATGGCGTCGCAGCTAACGGCCGACGTCCCCCAGGCTACAACAGTACTGGAAATGGATCACCTCCAACCTCACACAAGAGTCATTCTTTCTGCCGCATGATGCAACTATATTGCGTAGGAAACATTTCACTTTTTAGTGTTCCGCGGAACCCTTATGGCATCCGAAAGTTATTAATTTGTAATTATATCACACGAAAAACAATTTTCATTTGTTATGTGATTGTGTTTCGTCCATATCAAGTTCATACTTGTATCACACATTAAAATCTATCCTCCCTCCCTTGTCTCCCTGTCTGTCTGCCTGGCTGCCTATCTGTCCGACTGTTTTTTGTCACAAACTGTTTGATGTATCAAAATTTATTCACTTACTATGGTCTACGGTCTCTTGGCTGTGTTAAAAATTGAAACTTCTAAGTCAGTGTAATCAAAAGATACAGCCGTTTGTATCACATATTTTGACACTCGCAAACTCACTCATAAAAACCTTAGAATACTTCCCGTTGACATACATTCATGAAAATTTTCAAGAAGCAAAGATTCGAAGTACAACCAAGAGAAAAATCCGAGAATTGTTAGTTTGTGTTTATCTCACATGAAAAAAATTTTCATTTGTTGTCAGACTGACTGTCTGTCCGACAGCCTCTTAGTATCACTTTCCTTTAGGTAGGATTGACGTATAAAGCTGTTTATATCACATACGAAGGTTTATAGTCCCTTGGGTGTATAATAAATGTTAGCTTTTACTGTAAGACAATGCAGTAAAAACATATGGCTATTTATGTCACATATTTTGATACTCGCTACCTCACTCACCGAAAGGTATAGGGTACTTCCTGTTGGTCTAGAATCATTAAATTTTGGGTAGAAACTAGGATTCACGGTAAAACCAAAGGAAAAATCCGAAAGTTATTAATTTGTAATTTTATCACACAAAAGGAAATTGTCATTTGTTATGTGATTGTCCCTCGTCCGTATCAAGTTCATATTTATATCACACACTAAGATCTATCCTCCTTTGGCTGTGCAACAAATGTAAGCAAAAGATATGGCCCTTTATGCCACATATTTTTATGCTCGCAACCTTACACGTCCAAAGCTATGGAGCCGTTAACCTAGAATCATGAAATGTGATCGGAGGCTTTCCCGGCGTATGTGTTGTTTCCAGGGCTCTCGGATGTCCAGCCGGATGCGATAGTTGAAGTACCACGATATTTCGGCGAATAAACTTTCCGCCATCATCAGAACCACCTGATGATGGCGGAAAGACTATTCGCCGAAATATTGTGGGACTTCAATGATCGCATCCGACTGGACACCCGAGAGCCCTGCAAACAACTAGAATGATGAAGTTTGGTAAGAACCAAGGTTTCACAGTGCAAGTAAAGGAGAAAAATCAGGAAATTATTAAATTGTAACTATATTACACGAAGAAATATTTATTTTGTCGTTTGGTATACGACTTCGAACTTGAAATTAAAAGATTATCGAAAGTCTTGGAATCCCTGCGACGGATATCTCGCGAGTATCGATGTCCGTAACAGGCAAAATTCATCGAGATTATCGATTCCCGAAATCGATTAAGTATCTGTATACATAACTGTCTCTACGGAACCGTCAGTGCGCGAGTTCTGCTCGCACCTGGCCATTATTTTTAAATGCTAAATTTAATTCGAACACTCTGTACGTCATGATAAAAAGAAAAAAGCAGAAAGTTAGCGTCAATAGGGGTCGTGTAATATGTTATGAGGCCTACAAAAATTTGCTGGTGAGCGTTGACCAGTGACCAGAGGTTGTAACGACGTCATTTTTTGGTGGACATTTTGAATTGCGTTTCCGTATAGCGCTATTTGTTGCCATACCGCTCTACCTCAACAGGAGCGCTATACGTGGTGCTGAGTGTCCGACCGATTGACATGACGATCAGATATCGTGCCGCATGTTTACGGCTTAAGAGGGGAAGGCCTGACAAGGATCGGGGAAATTACATAAACGAAAACTCAACATTTGGCGGTTCGATGTCTGGTAACGGGAGTGCGACAAAAGTGAGAAAGGCCGTAGCCTTTACACCTTTTTTCCGAATAATCAGGGAACGGTTACGGGTGAATCATGCCAGCCCCTGCCGAGGCATGGTTCATTTCTTGACTGGGGATCACCCATATCGAGCGCACCTACAGCGCTTCTCACTTTCTGTCTCGGCAACTGTGAATACGGTGAACATGAATCCTGTGAACACATTGTGCTATACCGTGAGCAGTACTCACAAGCGCGGCGAAACATAACAGGAATCACAACAACAGATCCGGCCAGTGTGGCCGAGCGGTTCTAGGCGCTTCTGTCCGGAACCTCGCGACCGCTACGGTCGCAAGTTCGAATCCTGCCTCGGACATGGATGTGTCTGATGTCCTTAGATTAGTTAGGTTTAAGTAGTTCTAAGCTCTAGGGGACTGATGACCTCCGATGTTAAATCCCATACTGCTCAGAGCCATTCTTTTGAATCATAACAGAAACACTACAATACACACAACTAAATGAACTAACAGACCACATCTCAAGGACAGAACACATCGTCTGTAAACAAATGAGATCTTACGGGATCATACCATACGTCAAAGAGGCGGCTGGGTTAGTCCACATGAGTACTCCATTAATACGGAATCCTCCAATGCCGATACAGGGGACACATCACACGAAGAAGAACATGTAGAAGAACTGCTGCAGAGCGAAAATCAGATGGTAGAGCACTTGCCCGCGAAAGGCAAGGGTCCCGAGTTCGAGTCTCGGTCGGGCACACAGTTTTGATCTGCCAGGAAGTTTCATATCAGCACACACTCCGCTGCAGAGTGAAAATCTCATTCTGGAAACATCCCCCAGGCTGTGGCTAAGCCATGTCTCCGCAGTATCCTTTCTTTCAGGAGTGCTAGTTCTGCAAGGTTCGCAGGAGAGCTTCTGTAATGTTTGGAAGGTAGGAGACGACATACTGGCAGAAGTAAAGCTGTGAGGACCGGGCGTGAGTCGTGCTTCGGTAGCTCAGATAGTAGAACACTTTCCCGCGAAAGGCAAAGGTCCCTAGTTCGAGTCTCGGTCGGGCACACAGTTTTGATCTGCCAGGAAGTTTCATTTCAGCGCACACTCCACTGCAGAGTGAAAATCTCATTCTGGGAACATGTAGATACTCAAATAAAGGAACGTTAAACATAGATCAAACAACAGAGACATATAATCGTGGGTGGTTAGTACACCAGGCGCCATGTTAAACCTGTTACTATAAAACTGATTTTTTAACAGGCAGCGTAAGTTAGGATAAAAAAGGAAACGCACGATAAAACACATGAAGAGACACAATATGTATCACTTACGTCACATCAATAGTAATACTTTATCACATAGTATACAGACACTATCAAGAATGTATAACCTATTGTGGCCGATTATTGTACGAGGTGCCCCAGTAAACCTGTAAATCACTAACCTAGAATTAAGTAAAGTGTTATATCAACATACCTTTGTAAGTAACCTCGGAAGGCACTGCACACGGCTGTCGAGCTTGAGGTCCCGTTCTGAGACGTCCTCCCTGGGTAGAGCAGGTGAAGAGAGCTCTACTACTCAATCTGTCCTATTCTCTTTTAATGCTGTTCTTATATCAGTATTTTTCTTTTATAATTTTCTGTTTCCACTATGGGTATACTAGATTTTTAAGTATAATACGGCTACCATTTATACAAAGAATGAGGACAAAAAATCTCCACAAGGTCCGACCTCCACGTGGGTCTTCATGGGCAATGAAGCCGGCGGCCTCAGCTGTCTAGCACAAGATTACCGGTGGGGGTCGTTGGTCCCGGCTAAGTTGATTGACTGGAGCGCTACGCCCGCACAAAATTTATAGTAAAGATAGTGGGCCCCAGTAGTATAAATGCAGCATGGAAAAAATGCAACATACAGCGTGCTGTCATATTATCGTTGATTTTCAGGGAAACTGTATTTTAAATCTCTGCTATGTAGGAGAAACAAAATACTGCTTTGTCTGTTTCGGAGAGAATTACAATACTAAGTAGATTTATCATTTATTTCTTTGCTCTAACTAGAAATATTTTTTAAATTCGTACTTTGTATCATGGTCTATTAGTTATGAACTGTAGACTAAAACTGAAGAAACTGCAAAAAGGTGTGAATTTAATGAGATGGGACCTGCATAAACTGACTAAACCAGAGATTGTACAGAGTTTCAGGGAGAGCATAAGGGAACAATTGACAGGAATGGGGAAAAGAAATACAGTAGAAGAAGAATGGGTAGCTTTGAGAGATGAAGTAGCGAAGGCAGCAGAGGATCAAGTAGGTAAAAAGACGAGGGCTAGTAGAAATCCTTGGGTAACAGAAGAAATATTTAATTGATGAAAGGAGAAAATATAAAAATGCAGCAAATGAAGCAGGCAAAAAGGAATACAAATGTCTCAAAAATGAGATCGACAGGAAGTGCAAAATGGCTAAGCACACATGGCTAGAGGACAAATGTAAGGATGTAGAGGCTGATCTCACTGGGGGTAAGATCGATACAGCCTACAGGAAAATTAAAGAGACCTTTGGAGAGAAGAGAACCATTTGTATGAATATCAAGAGCTCAGATGGAAACCCAGTTCTAAGCAAAGAAGGGAAAGCAGAAAGGTGGAAGGGTTATATAGAGGGTCTATACAAGGGCGATGTACTGAGGATAATATTGTGGAAATGGAAGAGGATGTAGATGAAGATGAAATGGGAGATATGATTCTGCGTGAAGAGTTTGACAGAGCACTGAAAGATCTGAATCGAAACAAGGCTCCAGGAGTAGACAACATTCACTTAGAACTACTGACGGCCTTGGAAGAGCCAGTCCTGACAAAACTCTACCATCTGGTGAGCAAGATGTATGAGACAGGTGAAATACCCTCAGACTTCAAGAAGAATATAATAATTCCAATCCCAAAGAAAGCAGGTGTTGACAGATGTGAAAATTACCGAACTATAAGTTTAATAAGTCATAGCTGCAAAATACTAACGCGACTTCTTTACAGACGAATGGAAAAACTAGTAGAAGCCGACCTCGGGGAAGATCAGTTTGGATTCCGTAAAAATAGGGGAACACGTGACGCAAAACTGACCCTACGACTTATCTTAGAAGCTATATTAAGGAAAGGCAAACCTACGTTTCTAGCATTTGTAGACTTAGAGAAAGCTTTTCACGATGTTGACTGGAATACTCTCTTTCAAATTCTGAAGATGGTAGGGGTAAAATACAGGGAGCGAAAGGCTATTTACAATTTGTACAGAAACCAGATGGCAGTTATAAGAGTCGAGGGGCACAAAAGGGAGGCAGTGGTTGGGAGGGGAGTGAGACAGGGTTGTAGCCTATCCCCGATGTTATTCAATCTGTATACTGAGCAAGCAGTGAAGGAAACAAAAGAAAAATTCGGAGTAGGAATTAAAATCCATGGAGAAGAAATAAAAACTTTGAGGTTCGACGATGACATTGTAATTCTGTCAGAGACAGCAAAGGACTTGGAAGAGCAGTTGAACGGAATAGATAGTGTCCTGAGAGGAGGATATAAGATGAACATCAACAAAAGCAAAACGAGGATAATGGAACGTAGTCGAATTAAGTCGGGTGATTCTGAGGGAATTAGATTAGGAAATGAGACACTTAAAGTAGTAAAGGAGTTTTGCTATTTGGGGAGCAAAATAACTGATGATGGTCGAAGTAGAGAGGATATAAAACTTAGACTGGCAATGGCAAGGAAAGCCTTTCTGAAGAAGAGAAATTTGTTAACATCGAGTATAGATTTGTCAGGAAGTCGTTTCTGAAAGTATTTGTATGGAGTGTAGTCATGTATGGAAGTGAAACATGGACGATAAATAGTTTAGATAAGAAGAGAATAGAAGCTTTCGAAATGTGGTACTACAGAAGAATGCTGAAGATTAGATGGGTATATCACATAACTAATGAGGAGGTATTGAATAGGATTGGGGAGAAAAGAAGTTTGTGGCACAACTTGACTAGAAGAAGGGATTGGTTGGTAGGACATGTTCTGAGGCATCAAGGGATCACCAATTTAGTATCGGAGGGCAGCGTGGAGGGTAAAAATCGTAGAGGGAGACCAAGCAGATTCAGAAGGATGTAGGTTGCAGTAGGTACTGGGAGATAAAGAAGCTTGCACAGGATAGAGTAGCACGGAGAGCTGCATCAAACCAGTCTCAGGACTGAAGACCACAACAACGACATCATGGTCCCCACTATAGTTGCATTACTTTCATTTACGATACTCGGTTCGGTTCTTTCCCAATAAATAACAAATGTTCTTTTTGTGATAATCGTTCTGATTTACTACTGATAAGTAGATATACTCATAATTGCGTTTCGCTGTGTACGTTTGTGCTACACAGCTAACACCTGCTTTCCGATGTTAACTTTGATTTAATTATGGTAGACAATTTTCTTTATTTCGTACTGTATATCGTGCATCGCACTACAACTGTAGAGCTGTATTTGTGATATTCGATTTAGCTTCTTTTGTGAGATCCTTTAACTATATGCTATTGTAAAGTACATATATTCGAAACTGCGAATCGCAGTGTCCACTTGAGGTATGTAGCGAAAATGTATTTTCCGCTACTAACTTCGATTTATTTACTTTAAATAAATTTTTAGTTCGTGCTGCGTCCTCCCAGCTATAGCTCTATCTCCACATCCTTTTCTTAGATCAAGGCTCCAGTACCTCTCCCATACGGAACTTTACCTGCAAGCGTCGGGTTGTCATCATCCTTCACAAACTACCAGCGTCCTTAGAACGTTGGTGCACCGGGCTCATGTTTCTGATGGAGACAGCCTTACAAGGGAGCTGGAACATTTAGAGTCGGTTTGTTTTCAGAGGTAATGGTTACTCTCCACATCAGATTAGGACAGCGTTAAGAAGAAAGAAACGTGACCAATCACAACATCAAGAAGATAAGGAGCTATGACGTCCAGGGTGTTCCATCCACACGCCGGCAACCGTTCATCTAAAATAGGCAAGATCTTAAGGAAACATCAAGTTAAAGTGATCTTTCGGCCACCGGCGAAGATTAGTGCCCTTCTCGGTTCAGTAAAGGACGATCTGGGTCTGCGGAAGGCCGGGATCTATAAAATTCCTTGCGAGTGTGGCAAAGCTTACATCAGTCAGACGACACGCACAGAACATGAAAGGTGCGCTGAACACGAACGCCACACTCGCCTTTCGCAGCCCAGGGAAATGTTTGTGGGATTCAGTAATTAAAGAATCTGTGGAGATACGCCTAGCGCAAAACCTTATAAATCGTGATGGCAGTTTTCAACTGGACAAGGCTTGAGACCCGGTGATCTCTCTAATTTCCTCTGAGAGAAGACAGTCTATTCATAATGATACGTCTGGTGACGTTTGACTTCTGTTTTTAGCAACGCGGGAGCACATTCCGACAGAGGGCGGATATGTAGTTTTCACCTTCACGCATGCGCCTGCGCTCCACAGATAGAACAGTAGCCTCAGAGGGCGCGGATTTCGACAGAGGACGCTCCTGTGACGGAGGCCAATGCGCATGCGTTTTCGCGCCTTTTTTTTTTTTTTTTTTTTTTTTTGCTATAAAGTTGACTCCGGGAACTTGCAGTCTCCAGTGACGGACACTCACCTGAAGATGGCTGGACGATTGCCAGCCGAAATATCGTGGCAAGAAGGCAACGTGATCTTGAAATCTCATCGAACATTAATTCATGTCTTGCTTTTGGTGACGTTGGATGGTTTGGGGGAGGAGACCAAACAATGAGGTCATCGGCCCCATCGGATTAGGGAAGAATGGGGAAGGAAATCAGTGGCGCCCTTTCAAAGGAACCATCTCGGCATTTGTCTGAAGCGATTTAGGGAAATCACGGAAAACCTAAATCAGAATGGCCCGACACGAGTTTGAACCGTCCTCCTCCCGAATACGAGTCCAGTGTGCGAACCACTGCAACATCTCACTCGATTTTAGTGAAGCAATTTCAGCCCTAAGAGTTTTCTGACGGCATATTTCGTCCACTGTGTAGGCCAGGACCGTTCAACGAAACCGACTGGGAGCGCGGAGTGGCACGAAGTAAACAGAGCGACAGGCGGGAGCAACGGTTAGAGCACGGGCTACAGCCGCCAGTCGCCGCCGTCGGCGCGTTTAGACATCGCACAAGCTGCAGGCAGCTCCAACAGCAGGCCCTCATCACCCACCTTGTTTTAATGGTGCTTGCGAGCATCTGTACCTTTTTACTGAACACGATGATCGTGTAAAATGTTTAGTGTGTGACGAGGTATGAAACCATATAAAGAAATTCAATTTAAGACATCATTATGCAGTAAATCACGCGGCACAGTACGAAAACATATCGACGACAAACGAAAAGCAATAATCCTTGAACTGAAATCCAGCTTTTCAAACTAAGTAAGTTGCTACTTACTAATAAGTTTTGATTGTAAAACGGTGGCTATGGAAGAATAAGACAAAATTACTTTGTTTTAACAGTTACCATTTCAGTTTTGGGAGCTCGTATTTCTGTTACTATTTCATAAAAATGTTTTATATTATTTACAGGACGTTGATCATCGAGGAAGCGACTCTTCTGTAAGGATTAGCTGTGGCTGTGCACTTGAAGTCATTTGCTAAAGATGAATTTCTTATACAATGCCTTGTAATAGCTCGTTGCGCAGCTACAGTCCGTGTCACTTCTCGAACCATTGTAATGCGACGAATTGAAGGATTAGCAGAACATTTAGAGGCTCACTTGCCAATAAATATTAAAGACAGTATTGCACTTTCTTTTTATTTTGATGACACTCTTCACATGTCAGATACAGCCGAGCTGGTAATTTTAATTAGGACGGTAAACAAAATGCTAGAAGTTTGCGAGGAGATGTTTTAGATCTCATGCCATTGAAGGATACAGCGACAGGTCAAGACATGTTCGATGCGATTGAAGAGGTTCTGGAGAAGTTTGGTGTGGCATGTGCATTACTAACATCCGTAGCAACAGACGGTGGTCCAGCTATGATTGGCGAATTCAGTGGCTTAGTAAGGAGCGTCCAGACAAAAGTGCAGAATCATGATCTCTTGGTTATCCCTATACATTGCCTGATTCATCAATAACGTATGTATTCCAAAAACGTAATACTGAGTAATGTAATAAACTTCGTTGCGAAAATCACTAATTCTGTTCGACCAAAGGATTTCAATCACCGCTTGTTCAAAGCGTTTCCGAACGATGTCGGCCGTGAATAGGAGATTTACCTTATCACTGTGAGGTTCGCTGACTCGGTCGTGACAAACTTCTGGAGCGCTTCATAGAACTGCACCGAGAAATACCGTTACTCCTGGAGTTGAAGGAAGAAAGTGTTCCTTACTTGTCGGATAATAGATGGGTTTGTGAGCTAGCTTTTGTAACTGGTGTGACAGGGTGTCTTTTCGACTAGTGTGTGTGTGTGTGTGTGTGTGTGTGTGTGTGTGTGTGTCATTTCAAAGGAAGAATATTCGCGTCACCCATTTCTGTGACAAACTACAGGCATTCAAGATGAGACTGTCGCTCTGAGAAAGGCAGCTGGAGGCTAGAAACGTCTTTACTTTCCGAAACTGCCAGCATTAACAAACGTTGCCATTGCTGCAAATTTCGGAGAGATGCACATCTTTTATGAAAAATGGGTACTGAATTCGAAACAAGATTCACTGACATTTCGTGCTTAGAAACAATTTTAGGAATCTTTGCCACTATTATCAGAACAGAAGCACCTGTCAAAGAAGCGTTACTCGTAACTTCAGAGATATGCAGCATGGATGCTTAGTGTGTTCGAATCAGCATACAATGGTGAGGAGTTCTTTTCCATAACGAAACTGTGTAAAACACGACTGACATGCCCCATATCAGATTATCATGTGAAATGTGTTTTGAGGTAGCTGTGCTGTATCAATCATTCCCGACATTCCCGACACTGAAAATCTTACGTAAAGAAAAGTAGACAAAGTAGAAAGCAGCAATAGAAACTGAGGTGGAATAATTTCGTATATTTTCATTGTTCTTCAGTTTCCTCGTTTTGACTTTCACTTTGCCATCATCCATTAATTTTCGTATTTAGTAAGTATTTAAATTCATTATGTCCTTATTTACTGGCAACGTTTTCTTGAATTCGAAAATCTATTAGGCATTAAGTTATTATAATGGCAAGGCTTCACAACAGTTTAACATTTGTTACAAAATACATTATGTAGGAATTACACTTTATAACACAGCACATATTATTCACGACATGTTTTAAAAGAGTGTTCCTTCAATTACGTTATGTGGACATAACGTTTGAAGTCCACAACACTACGAACCTCTAATGGCTTCTTACATTTTGGGAACACCATATAGTATGTGTTAATGTGCGGAGTTTCTTGCCTGTAAATACACTACTGGCCATTAAAATTGTTACACCACGAAGATAACGTGCTACAGACGTGAAATTTAACCGACAGGAAGAAGATGCTGTGATATGAAAATGATTAGCTTTTCAGAGCATTCACGAATGGTTGGCGCCAGTGGCGACACCTACAACGTGCTGACATGAGGAAAGTTTCCAACCGATTTCTCATACACATACAGCAGTTGACCGGCGTTGCCTGGTGAAACGTTGTTGTGATGCCTCGTGTAAGGAGGAGAAATGCGTACCATCACGTTTCCGACTTTGATAAAGGTCGGATTGTAGCCTATCGCGATTGAGGTTTATCGTATCGCGACATTGCTGCTCGCGTTGGTCGAGATCCAATGACTGTTAGCAGAATATGGAATCGGTGGGTTCAGGAGGGTAATACGGAACGCCGTGATGGATCCCAACTGCCTCGTATGACTAGCAGTTGAGACGACAGGCATCTTATCCGCATGGCTGTAACGGATCGTGCAGCCACGTCTAGATCCCTGAGTCAAGAGATGGGGACGTTTGCAAGACAAGAACCATCTGCACGAACAGTTCGACGACGTTTGCAGCAGCATGTACTATCAGCTCGGAGACCATGGCTGCGGTTACCCTTGACGGTGCATCACAGACAGGAGCGCCTGCGATGGTGTACTCAACGACGAACCTGGATGCAAGAATGGCAAAAGTCATTTTTTCGGATGAATCCAGGTTCTGTTTACAGCATGATGATGGTAGCAACCGTGTTTGGCGACATCGCGGTGAACGCACATTGGAAGCGTGTATGTGTCATCGCCATACTGGCGTATCACCCGGCGTGATGGTATGGGGTGCCATTGGTTACACGTATCGGTCATCTCTTGTTCGCATTGACGGCACTTTGAATAGTGGACGTTACATTTCAGATGTGTTACGACCCGTGGCTCTACCCTTCATTCGATCCCTGCGAAACCCTACATTTCAGCAGGATAATGCACGACCGCATGTTTCAGGTCCTGTCCGGGCCTTTCTGGATACAGAAAATATTTGACTGCTGCCCTGGCCAGCACCCTCTCCAGATCTCTCACCAATTGAAAACATCTGGTCAATGGTGGCCGAGCAACTGGCTCGTCACAATACGCCAGTCACTACTCTTGATGAACTGTGGTATCGTGTTGAAGCTGCATGGGCAGCTGTACCTGTACACGCCATCCAAGGTCTGTTTGACTCAATGCCCAGGCGGATCAGGGCCGTTATTACGGCCAGAGGTGGTTGTTCTGGGTACTGATTTCTCAGGATCTATGCACCCAAACTGCGTGAATATGTACTCACATGTCAGTTCTAGTATAATATATTTGTCCAATGAATACCTGTTTATCATCTGCATTTCTTCTTGTTGTAGCAATTTTAATGGCCAGTAGTGTATAAATAAATTTGGAAATGAACCTCCCTCACACTCTCTAATAATGGTCCAGTCTGAGCTACTGTATACAGTAAAATTTCATTTCCTTAGTCTTTCCATAACAAATCTTACAGATTTCTAATTCCATTGCAAGGAACGTTAGGGGACTTCTTTGGTTTTTAAATTTTAAATCCTTTCGTGACTTTAATCCGATTTTGATAGTATATAGCACCGTCCAATGGTTCTTTCTTTCTTGGTTCTGTGTGAACGTCTGGTTCTTGTTTTGAAATCGCTTCAGCAGGTAGTACAAAACAATATTCCGTCACGCACTCCTCGATATCTGTACCTTCCAATACACTTCATCAAAACTATCTTCTATGTATAACCATTTCTGGTCACTATTTGGTTCTAACAGAAACGATTTTGTAGACAGATGTTAATTTGCTCCTCTTCTCTTATCTGATTTTAAATAACCAGGATGACGGTTTTCTCCTAACGTTAGCAGTACTTTTTCTTTCACAACAAGTTCATCTGGGCTGTCAGCTTCGTATGCTCTAATGACGTCTACTTTTACTTCGTAATTTGGGTGGTCATCGTGAATTTCAATAATTGATAATCGTCTGAATATACCTCTTCCTGTTTATTGACAACAACTTGTTTTACTGGCCTTATGTTATTCGGGAATGCTTCGTCTGGAACCCTCAGGATTTCACCCTCTTCCATGCTCCTTTTGCTCACTGCGACCATATCTTTTTCTGCTGTTGATCTCAATATTGGAAACCTAAATACTTCTATTTTCTCCTTGTAATGAGTCGTGTCCTATTTTCGACGTCCCTTTTTCGCCTTCCACTACCAACTAGCTGCATAATCCGTTACGAAATTCTCCACTTACACTGCTTTAGCCACTTGTACAAATCAGCGAACTGTTCCCCTCAAGTTGCAATCCCTAAAAACTCATATTCGTTATTTTGAGTTGTTGGTCGTGCTTTCTTCCTCACCCAAGAATCGTTCCCGTTTTATCCTGCCACGGTGTCGTTATATACCAAAACAGGTTCATTCCATTCTGTCGCGAATCCGTCATTTTGTTCTGCTGCTGTAACTACAGCTAATAACTACAGTTAGTATTTGTTTTATTATCTGCCTCCCGTGATTCATTCCTGAGTACAATGTCGCTTTATTTGCATCAGATTTGGTAATTCACAGTCGCTATCTTGTGTACTTAATTCATTACGTCTACACCGGTGTTATTTCTTATGTTTTCGCCGTGAAAATCCGCCCGTAGTTTTGGCCCGCAACATACGTGGTCCTCAGTTCCCTGCGTTGCTGCTGTCATGGTAACATCGCCGTGCAAATCCTTTACTGCCAGCTACTGAAGTACCTCAACCTCTGGCCCCGCCTCGTTGAACCATATTAACGTTATACCTATCCCCATCATTCTGTTCACTGTCATTGTGGTTACCTCTATTCTTGTTATTTGGACGACAATCACGATTTCCTCTCCAATATTTTTCGTTTTCGACTTTTTTCAGAAATGCAAAAAAGCTTTTGTGATCGCTTCCCACGTATCTTCCTAAATTCTCTGGCAGCTTTTTCCACAGATCCTGTACAATTTCGGATTCTGATCGTCTACTTCTTAAGTGTGTCAGTTTCCGCTATAGTGATTCGCATAAATGTTTCATGGAGTTTCTGCCCCTATTATGATGTAATATGGCCGTTCTGAATTTTCGACGTTAACAACCTTGTTTTTGCTCTGACCAGTATTCCTTTTTAAATTCTTGTTTAAAATCATTAAACGACATCTGATCTGTGTTCAGATTTAGTCAAAGGTTCAAACGTGTGTGAATTCCTAAGGGACCAAACTGCTGAAGTCATCAGTCCCTAGACTTATACACTACTTTAACATGTGCTAAGAACAACGCACTCACACACACACACACACACACACACACACACACACGACTCGAACCTACGGCGGGAGGGGCTGCACGATCGGTGGCATGGCGCCTTAAGCCGCGAAACCACTCCGCGCTGCTCAAATTTAGTCTCCATCGCTTAACATCACCTGTCACCTGTTAACGCAATGATAACTACATTAATCTTTCTCAGATCCTTCAAAGGAAGATCCTTCCGCAAATTGTCAGGAAATCCAGTGGGTGCCAATCAGTGTGTCTTTTTACAGGATCAAAACGTTTCACGTCCGCTAATAGTTTATTATCAGGTAATCTATTACTCTCACAAGTAAGCCCGTCTTTAATTTTGTCGTCAAGGTCACAAATTTTTCCTTGAATTTGCAAAGTGTTTTGATCACAATTCTGTTCGCAATCTATTCCGTTTGCCTAGTGCCTTTTCGGAATCCAATATTGTCTTTCTCAAATTTGATATTCATTTCTATATTCATCAACAATTTCGGTTTTCAGGCCAAAAACGTTTTCGTTCACTTCCGTTACTACTAAAATTTCTACCTTTTGTTGTATCTTTATGATGTATAAATCGAACCTTTCATTGACGTTACCTATCTGTCCATACCTTTTGTTGTATCTTTATGATTTATATACCGAACCTTTCACTGACATCACCGATTTGCCCCTGTGTAGTGGCCATATTGGTACTTTATTGCAGTATTTGAAACGCCTATTTTTTCGTCTACCTTTTCCATCTGTTTGCTGATCTTCACACCCTGTTCTTTCATTTGATTGCTGAGGCTGCGGGAATAGGGCGTGCAAAATGCCGTGACCGCTAGATGCACAGTCGGCTTGGGAAGCGAGGAGTTGAGCGGCAGTGGAGCGTGGGTGGCGGGGGGACATTCAGAGCGCTGTAGGAGAAACGCCGACCGCGGTAGAGGAAGTTCCGTTCTAAACCGAAGCCTACACTCACATTTTTGGTAAATATTAAGCGGTGTTCCTCCGCGCCCGCACTTAATTGACCGATAATGCAGCTATTTATTTTCTCCTGGTTTGTTAACCATTTTTTACTTTCAGAGAAGGATCACGAGTGGGGAATATTGCCAAAACTCGGAGGAGTTTACACAGTCTCACCTCACTGAGAGAGAATTCTGAAACAGTGTTTTATTAAGTTACTAAGTGAAGAACTGAGGAAAAGTAAGCTGCGCATCTTATGAAGAAACACATGCTTGGTAGAAAATAAATGTATAGTGACTTCAGTTATGTTGTTCCAAAACCAACAGCTCTTCTCGTTTCACCAGCTATCGAATGCCATTAAAAATCACATTATTCATCGCAAAAGTCTGTGGTTAGTAGAATAACACGGTAGATAATGAAGTACTGTGTAATAATCGACGGCAGTATACTATCCTCTCTGTGTGCTATCATTTGCCAAAATCTCATTTGGATATCTCGAACAGTTTACGAAATATGAAGAATATTTCACTCTGGCTTTAACGCTGGCGCGGTGCAATCGCAAATGAGTGCGCTACGTCAGCTCAATTTTCTAGAGATAGGTGACAAATAGACACCTCCAACCAAGTCTAAATAAAAATTCAATATGTTAGCTAAATTTCAACGTAGCAAACATATTACGTAATGTTCACCAGATGCAAAATTATGGAGATCTCTATTTTTCATTGCAAACTTTTTCGAATATCCACAGTGTTTTGCTTCCGCGTAAATATTACAAAACTCAGTGGACAATCAAATGGAACTTAACACATTTACTGTGAATGTTTCCCTACCTGCCAAACCGGAGAGCGCTCATCACCTACTGAAGTACGAACAGCAGTTGGGGCGTTGGCCACTGTGCATATGAGATACGTAGCGTGTCTGCAGTTCTCTGCATACACCATGGCCGTTCAAGGTACCGCTCTACGCAGCAGCATTATGTCGCTCTTTGCTCCGGCTCAGTAGGAACTCTGCGATGCCGGCCGGTGTGCCCGAGCGCTTCTAGGCGCTTCAGTCTGGAAATACGCGACCGCTACGGTCGCAGGTTCGAATCCTGCCTCGGGCATGGATGTGTGTGATGTCCTTAGGTTAGTTTGGGTTTAAGTAGTTCTAAGTTCTAGGGGACTGATGACCTCAGATGTTAAGTCCCATAGTGCTCAGAGCCATTTGAACCAATTTTGAGCTCTGCGAGCGGGAACGCGGAGAATATGACTTAACAATGGCAGGCAAACGGCACAGAGCAGAGCTAAGTTATAACAGATTCTTAACAATGTACCTGTGAAATAGACGTTCAAAAAACTGAAATGACATGATAAAAGGCTGCAATGTATAATGCGCTGCAGTTTAATAAGATAGTCTGGGAACATCCGAAATGGGCAGTATAATTTCCTATTAAATAAATAGAGGTGGGAAAGGTGTTTAAAATAGACTCCCTAAAATCTCAGTGGTGGGCAGGCAAGTGTTTCTTTGGTAAAACAAGATTTATAAATAAAATTGTTGGTGTAAGTGGTCCGCGGACCCCTTAGGGGTCTGCCGGCTCTTTCTAGGGGATCCGCGGCCACCTTTCACCTATTCATGTAAAATAATGAGTAAAATTATTGAATAAAAATGTGAAAATTAAATTCATCACTTTTTTTCGAGTGAAAAACATGTGTACTTTTACTTCAGGTCGTATTCCCAAGCAGCCTTTGCGGTTCCTAAGTGAGAACGCATACACAGTTTAGTGCCGGAGAATGCGGCTTCTCTGATCGACTGTTTCGCAACAATACGGGGGTCGTTTGTGCGCCTGCTCACGGCACTAGAAGCGCTGAAACCTTCTACGCATGCGCGGAGCGAGCTTTGTCGACCAATCACAGCGCTCGCTGGCAAGTATGTGGCCCCAGGCATAATTAAATGTTAAACTTGCTTTGTCAGTGCACCAACTACCTATTTCATAAGTCGATTTTTGACCAATTTATTACTTCTAACATGGATCGGTGGCTGAATTCAGGATCAGTGAAGAAGGGTGCAGTTTCTCCAACGCCTTCACAACTAGGTATGTTTCCAGTTGAAATGAATGAGAAGGGAGGACGACCAAAGGAAGAACAATCACAAGAAGCTCCACAGCCGGATTTATTAAGTGAAAACGCCGCAAGTACTCCATTGGTTGCAATATCCTGTGGAAGTGGAATAACCAAGAAGCGTAAGTACAACGAAAGCTATTTAGAAATGGGCTTTATGGAGACAAACAAGAGTAAAGCTCAGTGTGTAATTTGTGCGCGAATCCTTGCGAACAGTTCAACGGTTCCAGTCAAGCTGCGCCGTCATTTTGAAGGTACTCACCCGGATTTCCAGGCTAAAGACATCGAGTTTTTCAAAAGGAAGAGTGCTGAACTAGCTGCTTCGCAGCATTGCATGAAAACTCATGGAAAAACAATTAATGAAAATTCATTAAAAGCTTATTTCTTGGTTAGTTATCGAGTGGCAAGAACAGGCAAAGCTCATACCATTGCAGAAAATCTCATAAAGCCGTGTGTTAACGATATTATTTCTTGCATGCTAGACGAAAAGGCAGTAAAGCTTGTATCTTCGGTGCCATTATCAAACAATACTGTCAAGAGACGCATTATTAACATGTCATATGATGTGAAAGACAGTCTTGTTTCTCGCATCAAACACAATTCATTTCATCTGCAGATAGATGAATCCACTATTGTTGCATGGTTAGCGATTTAATTGGCTTTTGTCCGTTATGAATATTCTGGGTGTGTTGAGGAGGACCTCTTATTGTGCAGACCACTACCTGCCAACACAACAGGTGCTGAAATATTCCGTTTATTGGCTGATTTTTTTTAAGGACTAGCGAAGTTTCATGGTCTAATTGCACAGATGTGTGCACAGATGGTGCAAAAGTTATGACGGGTCCTACAGTCGGTGGAATAACGAAAATAAAAGAAAACGCCAAGAATTGCAGCAGTAGTCATTGTGCTCTCCACAGATACGCTTTAGCTATAAAACAAATGCCTGTTTCGTTCAAGAAAGTTTTAGACGAATCCATTCAAATCATTAACTACATAAAATCAAGGCCGTTGAAGTCAAGACTTTTCACAATACTGTGTGAAGATATGTGAAGCCTTCATCGTTCCCTGCTTCTCCACACAGAAGTGAGGTGGCTCTCACGTGGGAATGCACTCTCTCGGTTGTACGAATTAGGATTGGAAGTCTTAGCTTTCGTTTTGGAGCATAACACCAAATTAGCAGACCTTATTAATGACGAAAATTGGCAGCCTATACTTACCTATTTGTCAGATATTTTCTCCAAAATGAACGACATGAATATTTCACTCCAAGGGCAAAGGGAAACAAGGGTCACTGCTATCGACAAAGTTTGAGTATTCAAGAGGAAAATCAATTTTTGGGCAGAGAGTGTTGAGGAGGGGTAGGTCGAGTGTTTTCCTCCTCTCAAAGAGTTTTTGAAAAACAAAACATTGGCGCTTGGAAAGAATTTGTTTCATCAAATCCTGGAACAACTCCGAAGCTTGATGTCATTGTTGGAGCATTATTTCCCAACAGTTGAAGATGAGAATTTTCAGAATACGAATGGGTGGTCAACCCATTCACTGTATCCAAAAAGCCGAACATTCTATCATCAAATGTATATGAGTTGTTGATAGAAATTGTCACAGGCCTACCTTGAAATCAAGTTCTGACATTGACAGTTACTCACACTTTTGGATCCGTTTGGATAGCAAAAAATTCTACCTCCTTGTTGAAAAGGCAAACGTGTACTTCTTCCGTTTGCCACAACATACGTGTGTGAATCTGGATTCTCGATCTATGCTGCGTACAAAACTAAGTACCAAAGCTGTCTTGATGCGGAACCAGACAACCGTCTCCATTTGTCAAGAAATCAATCCAACTTTTCAAAATTGTGTCAGCAGAAGCACCCTAAACCATCACATTAGGATTCCATTATTATTCCTACAGGCTCATCTATAGTAAAGAAGAAAGCATTTTTCTTCGTAGATGCTCAGTGAACGTACCTGAACTATAGCTCTGTAGGAAATTTGTTTCTGTCTTCTATCATTTACAAAATAATTATTAATTGAATTCTGTTGGCATTGATATTTTTGTTACAAAAATTAAAATGATCTCTAAAGCTAATTTCTTTTTTTATAATATATTCCGTCCTCTCAGTTAAAAATATGGTGTCCTTATACTTCAGTTACAATTACTTGCTGTTACTCTGACACTATGTTGTGGCAACTGGCTGCGAGTGTAAACAAATGAGGACTTTTCACGTGCCACCTTGTAAAAGGTAAATCTCCTCTGCCAGAATTGTTTCCTTTGAGAAAAAAATCTTACGTTCTATGAAATGCTTTGTCTTCTTATATAGAAATAAGAGAGTGTGTTTGTTAGTTTTCCAGATTTGTTTACAGTCGAGGCTGACTGCCACGATATAGTCTCCAAGTAGTAGCCGAAGTTGTCAACTGTGGCTAAACTGTTGCCACACCGCATGCCAGTTGCCAGCTACCAACTGACAGTACACTGTTGCAACGCCGCCTGCTAGCTGTCGGCTATGGACCGACAGCTGCCGTTCAGTAGATAAGCAAAGACGTAAAAATAACTAGACTTTCCGAGCTGTTTACAGGGGCACGAAAGTCGATTGTGGAACTGGAAAACGGAAGATTTCCAGAATCAATTTTGAAGTGTTTACCTGACCAACCAAAAACGGAACTGGGACAAATCCGGTTTTGGAAACGCTTGTAAACTGGGAGAATGTATTCCTACACATTGCACAACAGATGTCACAATAGACCTTTAAAGGCAATTCCTTGGCCTCTTTTCTTTCGTGATGTGTTTGTATCCCGAATCATGGGTCTGCCTCATTTCTTCACAGCCGCGCGTAATGGCCGCGCAGTCTCAGGCGCCATGTCGTCGATGATTGCGCGGCCGCTCCCGCCGGAGGTTCGAGTCCTCCCTCGGGCATGTGTGTGTGTGTGTGTGTGTGTGTGTGTGTGTGTGTGTGTGTGTGTGTGTGTGTGTTTTGTCCTTAGCGGAAGCTACACTTAGGTTAATAGTGTGTAAGACTAGGGACTGATGACCTCAGCAGTTAAGTCCCATAGACTTTACATACATTTGAACATTTTTCTTCGGATTTCACGTAAAAGTATAAACACACACACACACACACACATACACACACACACACACACACACACACACACACACACACACACGACTGTTACGAAATATGCATGCTCCTTACAGAACAGTAGCCAAACAGTGGAAGTGAACAGACCACAAGTGGATGCTTGTCAACAGTGAACACTTTGGATGTGATGTTGATTGCTCTTGGAGGAAGGCAGCTCCAACGTGCAAAATTTCAATTACCAAGCAATTTTAATCAGGCTATAGTATGTTGAGCAAAGGGAGTGAATCCACTAGTAAGTGTCTGGATACAGTGTGAATTCAAACTGGATCGTTAATTTCAAGTTGTTTTCATTCATCTCTAATCTAAAGACTATTGATACTCCGGGGGGGGGGGGGGGGGTCATTGGGAACAAGGCACTTGCGTTAAGAAGCTTTCAGTTTCCATGGGTTTTGCTCTGAAATTTAAAATTACTGTGCTCTTGACTGACTAGGGGCCCGCCATGGGTATTCGACTGAAGAAGGGGTCTGGCAGCTGAAAAGCTTGGGAAGCCCTGGTGTAGACTATCTGAAATAATGAGGGGGCAGTGAGAAACGTTATGCTTATTGTAAATATCCTTTTGTTGCTTTGTCGAATTGCATAAAAATTAACGCATCCAAAAGCACCTATCTGGTGAAAGGAATAATTTTTCCTAATTGTTTTCCTGTACGAAACCTAAATGTAAAATATTTCGTAATATTTCGTAAATAATCATAAATGTGAAATGTAAATGTTTCTAGTAAACAACTACGAATACTGATCAAATTTTAAAAAACGTTGATGTAAAATTTTGTCTCGTTTTTTCTCTCTTGTATTAATTTACTATGTGCTCTCTTATGTATATGTCATTCTCATGTAAGTGTACCCACTGTTATCCAATGCTCTAAGTTCAAAATGGTTCTGAGCACTATGGGACTTAACATCTATGGTCATCAGTCCCCTAGAACGTAGGACTACTTAAACCTAACTAACCTAAGGACATTACACAACACCCAGTCATCACGAGGCAGAGAAAATCCCTGACCCCGCCGGGAATCGAATCCCGGAACTCGGGCGTGGGAAGCGAGAACGCTGCCACACGACCACGAGCTGCGGACAATGCTCTAAGTAACACAGAATTTCTTGTCTATTATGAAATGCCATATGAAGTGAAACTAATGATATTCTTATATGAATGAGACGAAATAAAAGTCTTTGTATTGTTATGTAAATTGTGTGCTGTTTTGATGTAACTGCAATTTCTTTTCTCGCCCAACAGCCCTTGAGGTGTTATGGATGATACACTGATGTATCCCTAACAAGAGAAATCACTAAAAACATGGGGCATGTGTAAAACTAAATCGATTTCTCTATACTTATATCATATGCCCACTTATATCTGCTTTACTTTATTGTGATATCTGTATAGCCTTGCTCTGTGATGTAACGTCTATGTATATGTTATATTCATTATGTATGTCCTTTTTGTGTAATTGCAATTAATCTATGGATGTAATTTTAAAAGGAATATTCTACAGGAGAATGGAAGTGTTAAACTTTCCTTTTAATGTTGGTGCATTCATAGGGTGCTTAGGTTTGTAATGGTGTAAAATTTGGAGGGAAGTCCCTCAGCGAGGAAAAGGTGGATTTCGCGGACGAACTGCAAGGCGTCTTTGTGGCAAGTCGTTAGTCGGTGTCAGACAGTAAGAGTCGGTAGCCAGCAGGCAAAGCGTGCGCATCTTGTGTGCTGTACGAGGAAAGAACAGCTGGAAGATTATATAATACAGCCTCGGATGTGGAAGCCATTTGGCATATTATTCAACGCATACATTGGTTTGCTCTGTACTGCGAAAATACGACGCTAAAGAGGGAAATTTTAGAGCTTGTTACACATAAATCGCCATGTGTATTTCTTTCCGCCCTTTTGAATAATCATAGGAAATCGCCACAGCCACCACATTCTTCTTAAATTATGAGCTCAGTGTTGTATAATTGCACGGACCATTTATTTGGTTTCTTATCAAAATAATAATGCTGCTTTGTTTCAATTTTGTGTTTAAAGCCCATATTCAATCCGTAGTCTTCTACCTAGGAAGGGTCCTCTTCCAAGTACTGCGATGTTTGCGAGTGTCCTACTTTACTGAACCGTAACAGTGCTAGTACTTTCTACAACTTTGCGTAATTACGCTGGCGACCGTTTTTCTTTTGCGTAATTTAAGTTTACTTTATTACTAATGGAACTTTAGTTGTATTCTCGTCTGTTCTGCTATTACTCCTTTCGATACATACCTATAGAGAAACGAAAAATAACCCGATATTTTACCCATTAGTACACGCTCACGATGAAATACTCTTTCCACAGGTGTAACACTATCGATGCATTGCTAATTTACTAGTAGCCGGTAGCGCTACACTTGACGTTTCCGGTGACAAGACTAATATGCGTACTTCTGTTAGTGGTAAGTGTTATATCGGCTGTAGTGTCGATTCTGGCACGCCTTGGTTCGTTTCGGTCAACCACCATAATGTATCACTTATTTATTCGAGACTGGAAAGAGATATCACTCTCCTTCCATTGTTAAAAACAATTTCGATATGTTACTTTCATTTTGCACAGAGAAATAACGTACTGTACCTAAACGGTACCAAACGTAAACTCGTCGGTGACCAAATTTTTCAATGTAAATTCCTGTATTTATGTTATTCCACTTATTAATTTTGAAATTTGAAAAAATTGTAAGCATTATGAATGAAAATTACAGTAGTCCGCTGTAATTGTATTTATTTAAGTCGATTACAGATCCACCCAACCGGTTTCACGACTTTTAAGTTGCTTCGTAAGGTCCATAGCCGTACAGAAAATTTTATAAACTAATGCTGTGATTATGATAAAATGAAGTTATATGAGATATCTTAAATTTCTGAGTGAATATACTTCAACAAGGAAGAAAATTTACGCCAGTAGTTAGGAAACTAGGTGTTGATCACATACGCCCCACAAGGAATGGGCAAATATGCATTTAATTAATAAGATTTGTAATTTCGTATAAAATGATGGTACGTCATATGGTATAGAGTATTATTACAGCAGACCAGCAGTTAGCGGCACTAGACAAAGTTTCAGCCTTCATCAATAGATAAAAACCATCATCAATGATGAATGTCTTGTCTAAAAACTAAGGAATATAATTATGAATCAGAAAATGATTCTTGATTCAAAACTATGACGCAGAAGAGAAAGGGGGGGGGGGGGGGGGACAGGCTCCATATAAAGAGGAACAACTGCCAAAAATGGGACTGACCAGTGATAAAAATCACGAACTGCCGTTACTTTACCGATTAAAATATGTTCCTGTGTACCTGTGTTAAGTGACAGACGATACCCCTCGTAAATGTTGTCCAGGAAAATATTGGGTCCTGGAGTGATTGAAGAATAAAATAAAGTTGGGGATGAAAACTAATAAAGTTAATGTATTTAAATATACTGAAAAAAGCTTTTAATATTTTTTGGGAGCCACCACCGATATAAAAGAAGTTATGTTGACTGTCAAACTTACCAGAAGGCGACAAGCTTGTGTGTGTTTGTCACCAACATAACAGTAATCGTAGCAGCTGACAGCGCACGTTACGAGGCGTCCAGTACGATGTCGGAGCGTGCGGTGGCTTCGGACCGGTTATTGAGAGGGTTAAGGAAATAGAACTAACGCGGGCAACACAAAGCATGAGAAGCGCGCTGATGGTGCTCGGCTGAAGAATTGTGGTCACCACGCGAACTATTAGACTCAGCTCGATGTATTACATAAAAACTGAACCTGTTTGATACGCCGGCCGCGCTGGTCTCGCGGTTCTAGGCGCTCAGTCCGGAACCGCGCGACTGCTACGGTCGCAGGTTCGAATCCTGCCTCGGGCATGGATGTGTGTGATGTCCTTAGGTTAGTTAGGTTTAAGTAGTTCTAAGTTCTAGGGGACTGATGATCACAGATGTTAAGTCCCATAGTGCTCAGAGCCATTTGAACCGTTTTGTTTGATACTAATACACTTAAGAGTCAAAGAAACTGATACACCTCCCTAATATCGTGTAGGATTCCCGCCAGTACGAAGAACAGCCACAACATGACGCGGCGTGGACTCGACTAATGTCTGAAGTGGTGCTGGAGGGAACTGACACCATGAATCCACCAGGGCTGTCTATAAATCCGTACGAGTACGAGGAGATGGCGGACTCTTCTGAACAGCTCGCTGCAAGACATTCCAAATATGCTCAACAATGTTCATGTCTGGGGAGGATGGTGGCCAGCGGAAATATTTAAACTCAGAAGAGTGTTCCTGGAGCCACTCTGTAACAATTCTGGATGTATGGGGTTTCGCATTGTCCTGCTGGAATTGCCAAAGTTGGTCGGGATGCACAATGGACATGAATGGATGCACGTGATCAGACAGGAAGATTACATACGTGTCATCAGCGGCCCCATGTCACTCCAACTGCAGATGCCCAATACCGTTCGGAGTCTTCATCAACTTGAAAAGTCCCCTACTAAGATGCAGAGTCCACGGATTCATGAGACTGTCTCCATACCCTTACACGTCCATCCGCTCGATACAATTTAAAACAAGACTCGTCCGACCAGGCAACATGTTTCCAGTCATCAATTGTCCAATGTTGGTGTTGACGGGCCCAGGCGAAGCGTAAAACTTTGTGTCTTGCAGTCATCAAAGGTACACGATTGGGCCTTCGGCTCCGATAGCCCATATCGATGATGTTTCGTTGAATGATTCGCACGCTGACACTTGTTGATGGCCCAACATTGAAATCTGCATCAATTTACGGAAGGGTTGCACTTCAGTCATGCTGAACGATTCTCTTCAGTCGTCGGTGGTCACATTCTTGCAGGATCTTTTTACGGCTGCAGTGATATCGGAGAATTGTTGTTTTAGCGGATTCCTGACATTCACGGTACACTCGTTAAACTGTCGTACGGAGAAATCCTCACTTCATCGCTACCTCGGAGATGCTTTGTCGCATCGCTCGTGCACAGACTATAACACCTCGTTAAAACTCACTTAAATCTTGAAAACGCGCCATTGTAGCAGCAGTAACTGATCTAACAACTGCGCCAGACACTTGTTGTCTTATATAGACGTTGCCGACCGCAGCACCGCATTCTGAAGGTTTACATATCTCTGTATTCGAGTATGCATGCCATGCTATGAACTTAAGTAATGGCAACTATTTATTCACAACCGATACAAAAGAGTTACATGTTTGCACCTGTTACTGTCCTTCAAAGTAGTAACCAGCGTTGTGTAGAACAAGTTGCTAGCGATGTGGAAAGCGTAGTATACCGTTAGCAGAGCCTGTTCTGTTGGTGGTGCGAATGGAGTGGTCTAAAGTTATGGCGATTCTAGCGTACGACTGTGATGGTATTATCCTAACGCATTACGTTCCTCCACGGCAGAACGTCAATGCAGAGTATTATCTGCGACCAGGTTTGCAAACGAATCGGCGACACTTTCTGCGCAACCCACCCATCATTTTGCACGACAATGCGTGGGCGCCTACAGCGCAATCTGTGGCTGCTCTGTTCTGTCGATGGGACTGGGAAGTACTTTACCATCTACCATACTCCCCGAAGTTAAGTCCTTATGACTTTGATTTGATTCCGAAGATGAAGCAACCACTTCGTGGCATTCGCTTCAGAACTGTTCCAGAGATTCCACAGGCAGTAGACCGCTCCATTCGCACCATCAACAGAACAGGCTCTGCTAACGGTATACTAAGCCTTCCACGTCGCAACGGGTTCTACACAACACTAGTGATTACTTTGAAGGGCAGTAATAGGTGCAAACATGTAACACTTTTGTATCAGTTGTGAATAAATAGTTGCCACTATTTAAGTTCCAACCCTTGTATAATAACGAAACAAAGGTGAAAATTTTAAAAATTGCTACTTTATTCTGTATCATTAAAACAATGTATACTTGAATCGGATTAAATGACATACATGTGAACCGGCAGTTGGAGTAAACTTGGATATTAGCACAAAAAACTGCAATAAACTAACCAACTAATTAGATGCTAAGGCCCCTTATTTCAAAAATTCAAACAGAATTCCCTAATAAAGCTCGGTATCTTAATTCCATTTAGTTATTGAGAGTATTATCAGGGGCCGTGTTGTGGACTTTATTATACACATAGCTCCTCAAGTACCGGTACATTTAAAGTACCGTCCTTTCTCTCTTTATGTAGAATCTCCAAATTATTGTGCAGATATGAAATAGAATGCTGATTACCACGTAAGTGAGATGTGAGTGCGGATTTCGAACCACTCACATTGAAATGTTCTTTAAACCGAATTTCGAAACGTCTACCAGTTTGCCCAATGTTACGCAAGATTTATGTTATTCTTTTTTAAAACGTGGTGTGCTTAGTGGGGAAAATTGTCTTTCTCAATACTTCTTTATTAATATTCTGAACTAAATTTACATCGTGACCAATAGCAAGTGCAATACTTTGTATAGCCTGGTGCTCCCGGTCGAAAGCCTGGGGGATTACGGGAACTTGAAGGCGGTGGAGAGGCGAACAGAAAGCAGTCTTTTTATATTTAATGCGGTGAAACGATGGAGCACGATGTCTGTGGTTGACGGCTTCCTGCAAAAATCAAAAATAAAAGTGCAGCTTGTTAATGTGATTAAGAGGTCAAGCTAAGGGAGTGTACCATTAAAACTGTGTTCGATTGTAAATTGGATACCTGACTCATGCGAATTCAAGTTGTCCACGAGGGAGCCGTAAAACTCACTGGAACCTTTGTGTAGTAAGAAAACGTCATCAACATAACAAAACCAACCAAGGATTTCTACACGCTAAGATAGGTGTTGTTGCATAAAATCGTGTCCAAACTTAGACTGAAAAATGTTTTTCAGACAGTAAGACAATGGAGAACACATTACTAGTCGCTTTTTTGAATGAAAAAAGAATCTCCAAACTTGAAGTAATTATAATTAATAACAATTTCTAACATCTTCAGCATCTCATTAATTTCGTCAAGTGGACCATTTCTATGAGTGCACAGAGTTTCAGCAATGGTATTCTGGACTTCGTCCGTCGGTACATTGGTATAGATATTTTTTATGACAGAAGGTGCTGTGTCGGCATCAGTGAGAATGTTCAATTCGCTTAGAATGGAAATTAGATGTGTGCGGTTGCTGACGAAAAACTAGATACGTGCACGTAATGCTTGTTAATATAATT
This sequence comes from Schistocerca nitens, assembly GCF_023898315.1. Lineage (NCBI taxonomy): Eukaryota > Metazoa > Arthropoda > Insecta > Orthoptera > Acrididae > Schistocerca > Schistocerca nitens. The sequence goes on from NC_064619.1 coordinate 213,948,457, forward strand.
GGCTAACAATTTTTCTGCCTGGTAGCCAACACCATTTCTTGCGTTGACGATCGGACGTGCCGGAAGAACTTTCTTATGTAACTTGATAACCGTTCTTAGATCTCTTTTGAAAAGAGGTGGGAAAGGATGAAGTGGATTTAATAAGTTTCTTCAATTGGGCCAAAAGCTTTGTGATCGGATCAAATTTGCAGCGAGAAATATTCTTTTCTCCTAAAAAATCTTGTAATTTGACTAAGTATTTGTCCTCCTAACAATAAACGTTTTACCCTTATCTTCCCTTATTACGATCGCTCTGTGTTCATCCAGTTTTTTATTAATGTTTCGAAGAGCTGCGTTTTCCGAGATTGACTCCGAATATTGATGTGGACCAACACCTTACTGCTGAAGGTGTCCCTGTGTTACTTTATTAATTTTAATGATCATTTCTTTGGAAAGCTGAGAGTTGAGCGCCATTCATGGCGGCTAAAGAGTGTGCCATGGAATAGTCATTTTGTTGTTGGTATAACGCTTAGTGGTATTATGTGATAATCCTTTCTCAAGTAGCCTTGTTTCACTAGTGTTGAACCTAATATCAGTTAGGTTGCAAACCCGGGGGCAAATTTAAACGCACGTAGTGGATTGTGACGTTTCATACCTCGACAGAGTGACTTTTGTAGTTTCTTCAGATGAACCGACGGAGCCTGTTCCTTAATCTATTGACACACTTATTTACATGTTCAAGTACTGCATCAAAGGACTTCATACTAATCGTGGGTTTCTGGTTGTAAACAAAAAGTCATAATGCGATTGGCTGAACGTGCTGACATATACTCATACGCTTATTCAATCTATTAACAATGTAGTTTGAAAAACTATAGTTCATTAAACGTGATCTGTTGAATCGGATGTCCATAACAATTTTTACTAACTCCTTAACCTTACTAAAATTTAAAAACTTGTAAATACCCTTCTAGTTATGCCAAGCAAGCTGTTAGAGATAATTTTTAAACTAGGACAGCTAAAATAGTTATACATGATTGCCTGGCCAACTCGTACAGACAATAGATGTTTAAATACAGGTGCTAAAACTATTAAAATACCGAGACAGAAGCCAATAGGCAGTTTGTCAACAAGGGGCCACGAAAGCCTTAACAATTTTGTATTAAAATATCGATCATTGGGGGTTTCCACAAAATGTTAAAAATACTTTTTTCATTGTATTTAAGTACACCGCGTTTATTAGTTTTCATCATTAAATTTATTTTATTATTCAGTCGCTCCAGGACCCAAAAAACTTTCCTGGACAACATTTATGAGGAGCATCGTCTGTTGCTTGACATAGGCCCACAAGAACATATTTTAATCGCTGAAGTGACGACAGTTCGTGAGTTTTATCACAGGTCAGTCCCGTTTTTGGCGGTTGTTCCACGTTACATGGAGCCTGTCCCCCTCTCTTTTGCTTTTTAGTTACTGCTTCACTAATTTTAATCAAGGGTCATTTTCTGATTCCCAATTCTATTCCTTCGTTTTTAGACAAGACATTCATCATTGATTATGGTTTCTATCAATTGATGAAGGCTGTGAACTTTGCCTTGCCACGCTATTATTCTGCAGCGTCCTGCAAAACTCTCTAGACCATATGACACAGCATTTTTAAGTAACCTTCTTACGATATGAAATTACAGATGTTGTTTATTAAATACATATAGGCCTGTCCTTTGTGGTGTGCATGTGATCCGCACCTAGGTTCTTAACTAAGTGCGTGATATTTTCTTCCTTGTTTAAGTTGTTCACTCAGAACTTGAAGGAACCTCATGTTACTTCATTTCCCCATAATCAAAGTATTAATTTACAATTTTTTTTGTACATGTATGCACCAGAAAGTGCAACTTAAAAATTGCGAAACCGATTGTGTGGGTCTCTAATCGACTTAAATAAATACAGCTACAGCGGACTACTGGACTTAACATTCAGTTTTATGTTTCAATAGTTTTAACATCTGTATTTAAACATGTATTGTACTGTGTGAATTGGTCGGTCAATCAAGTATAATTGTTTTATCTATGGTTTCCCTAGTCTTATAATCATCTGCATTATCGAAAAGAGAAACACTTCAAGCTGCGGTATCGGCCTATAAGGTGTGAAAGAATCAAAATATTTTATAGAATAGATCTCTGAAAATCGAATGAAGCAAATTACATAGCGGAGAACGTGTGCAAAGGCCAAAATATTATTTTTTAATTTCTTACGCGAAAAGCAAAAGTTTAACTGCAAAACTAGCTACAGAGACAGATGTAGCTTTAATTCATCTACGCAAAACATGAATTAAGTTGACTACGGCCACTTGTTCTACTTGTTTCTGCACTTTAAATGTTAATGGCAAGGTTAAAAGATCTTGCAGTTATTTTTTCGTCAGACGAAATTAAAATTACATTACGAATGGTATTCCATGTACCAAAAGGATAAACGGGACTCTGGGATATGAAAATAATATTAGAATCCAATTCAACTAAATCGCTTAATACTTATAGTTATAAAATACTCTTGAATTGGATAGGAGTTGCCAACGGAAATCTCTTTAATTCACGCCACTGATTCATTTACAAGACATTTAATAATTATTGTGTGGTAGACTGTTGAGTATGTGTATACCCATCTAAATGGTTCTTTTCTGTAGTTACGGCAGCCTTTTGAAATCTCTGTAGAAGTAATTTAGATCCTACTGTTAGAGTCATGTTTTGCATTAATTTAAGAGAAATGAGAAATATTGGTGACTGTAAAGGACGTACAAGAATATAATCAAATGTGAAGTAGTTGACCAAATAGTTTTTTTTTTTCAAGCGGCCTCTACAGTATGATATAGAACTAAAATTAGACGCGATATTTATAATTTTGTATTGTGTTGAGTTTCAACAAAAATTGAGTTTGTAAAACTTTCATAGTTGGAAGTACGCAGAGTAAACGCGTTTGTTCATTTTAAAATCAGCTATAGCTGTAATCACGCATAACGCAAATGTAGCTAATCTAGGGCGCTACTGTGTCTGTTTTCCAAAGAAGGTTGTGACCTGTATAGTCCCAAAAACACTGGGGTGTTTAATTGACTGGGTAATCTATAGGAGTATTGTTAGTCTGCGGAGTTCCACGGAATTACTGAACAATTTGCATTGAGTCTTGCTAGAATTTCATGGCAATCCATTTTATATGAACCGGCTGTTAAAGCTTTCAAATGTTTCATTCGCTGCCTTTTCATTAAGAAGGTCGGTGCTAGTTTGCGTCATATGCAAAAAGGACGAAATTTTCATCTTACGATAACGAAAAACGATGACACCTTAATATACATTAGAACCTGTAGAGGACCCAAATATAATTCCGTAGAGAGAATGAAATTTTCGCTCTGCAGCGGAGCGTGCGGTGGGAAGAAAGGACACTGCGAAGACATGGATTAGCCACAGCCAGGAGGATGTTTCCAGAATGAAATTTTCACTCTGCGGCGGAGTGTCCGCCGATATGAAACATCCTGGCAGATTAAAACGGCGTGCCGAACCGAGACTCCAACTCAGGACATTTGTCTTTCGCGGGGAAGTGCTGAAGTGCGGCAGAGCACTTTCTCACGAAAGGCAAAGGTCCCGAGTTCGTGTCTCGGTCCGGCATCCAGTTTTAATCGTCCAGGAAGTTCCAGAATGCTTAAATGATAGCCACTTCAAATGAAATGTCGAAACGGTTTAAACTAATTGTCATTATATTAAATTAAAAGCACTTTTCAACACAATGTATGTTAATGTAATCAGGATTTCCTGTTCATGACTTACGAAATAAACTGTCTGTAGCTTGTCTTGCCCGACTCATGGTGCGAAAATATTTCCACAGACCTACATGTTCATATAAATTAGATAGACCAGATTCCATAGTGTCTAATGTGGAGAAACATTCTTGTAGTAAGACGGCGTAATTATTGGAACAAAATATTTTAGCCAGGAGAAGTCTTGCTTCCTCGACTACAATTTGCTTATTAACGCAGAACTGCTAATTATCGACTCCCTCCGTAATTTATTCCAATGATACCACAGTTATTTGATGTCCTGCAGAACACACCAGAACATAACATCACTCTGTCACTGCTTCCAGGTTGCTTCCATAGTTCAGTCTGTCTGCAGTATACCTCGATCTATACAAAAGGCGTTCGTAAAAAACGAAACACGACAAGCTACGCCTCTCAACCCTACCTGGACACTGTCCACCGAGCCTGTCTACAGTGCACTTACATACCTTCGCAGAAAAGGTGTTCACAGAATGGAACGACAAGAGCACACCTTAGAGTCCTCAGGTCTAATTGCTGCCTCAATACTTTGTCAGAATTTTATACTTTGCATGATAATATAATACAAGCTAAGAAAGCACCCGTACTGTAGAAAATTGTTTATTTTATTTTCTTAATCATGGAACCATAAAATAATTCTGCAGTTCCTAAGCCGTCTGCACTTTTATAGTGGTTTGTTCACATCTCTTGTTATATAATCCGCATTACAAAAGAATGAATCAATCGGTTCAGATATCGACAACACACCACGTGAAAGTTAAAGGACGCTCTTCCTCAAGAAACTATACACAAAAGGCGCCAGAGCACTGAAGAGAGGAAGAATTAAAGTTCATCATGCATATCATGTTTCTCGATAGCGCTACACACACACACACAGAGAGAGAGAGAGAGAGAGAGAGAGAGAGAGAGAGAGAGAAGCTACAGATTAATTTCTTCTAGGTGGTAATACGGCGGTTTCAGACGAAGCTTGCAACGGCCCTTACCCATTCTCGTCTATGCTGTGATGTACTATTGACTAGCGTTTCTAATGTTAATGTTTAGTACATAATCTCTAAAAAAACAATAACCTGCTTAGCTCAGAGTGCTGTTAAAGATGCAAGTGTATACTAAAGTTATGGAAATGGTCGCCTTGTTTATATTTATTTACACATTATACTTTTCTAAGTAAAATACAAAAAAATTGTCCAGAAAACTTTTGTTGCTTAGTTCCTGAACAATGACACTAATGAGATTTAGTTTAGCAAAGCACACAATCACTAACCAGATAATAACTGAACAACTGCAGCGTGATTTGACCGCGACCTAGCTATCAAACAGGCTATCAGAATCCTACGACGTTACACACTGCACAACGACCGTTTTAATTTTAGTCATTTCACGCCAGTATCGCTTCCTAGCTGAGCATTAATTTCTTCCTCAAAGCTCCGCTTGACTGGAACGAGGCAGCAACTACAGCTTAATACTCACCGTAAGTGTTTCCACCCGGAAACCTGAAAACCCTAGGCTTTCTAAGTTATATTTTTAGTAAAAAAGTTTTGCAGTGACTAAATCTAGATTTCCTATTGAAGCTATTTGACAGAGACAATATTGCGTTGTACAAAACAGGCATAAACTCAGAGACTATCAAGAACAGTCTTATCTGTACTAAAGAAATAAAGTGTTATTAAACTCAGCTGTGCGGTCAGGAAGCTACCTCTGCTTTACTGTAAAGTCTGGGTATTTTATCTCATAGTACTAGTACCAGTAATACTTGCTTAGGCGATGGTCAACAGCACGTACAAATTAAAAAAAAATTCATAACATTGTGCTGTCTGTAATAATGTCAGCTTCTTATTTTGCTACCAGTTTTGATTATGAACTATTATCAACTGCAGGAAAATTGTCACAGATATATCACATGTCATACATGCTTTAACATGAGTAAACACAGAAAACCATAACTATGAGTTATGTATGACATGTGATATATCTGTGATAGTTTTCGTGCCGTTGATGATGGTTCTGAACCGAAACCTGTACTAAAATAATAAATAACATTATTACAGACAACACAGTGTTTTGCATTTTTTTAAAAATAAGACTTGATATTATCCAGCTTGATGTCAGTTTGCTATTGCTGTTATGAATGCTAGAGAAAAACTACACGCAATCTAGACTGTTATAATGTTGTTTCTATTATCTACAATGATGCTAATGTGAACAACTTAAAGGCAGTATAGATGCGTATATTATCTTTATGAAATTCTGATACTAATTATTGAGTTGGCGGAAATTTATATTATTTCAGTAACGTTCTGAAATAATTGCAGCTTGTTAGTAAAGTTCTGAACTAGAATAATATTACGCAAACCTTTAAAAGTAGCGTTACTACTCATTTATTGTTATGATTATTACTTTCAAATATAGTAAAGTTATTATGTGGGAAATCTAGAAACCGGTATTTGCGCACCAGTCAGTAATACCAGACAACTATGAGATCAGAAATTAATGTACGAGTAGTTTTACTCATTAATTGTCTCTGTAAGAGAGCTGTACAATCAATAGTGCATTCCTATCAACTGATGCATTATATTCAACACAAATGTCTCTTTCTCCTGAATCCAAACTTAAGGTTTCATTGCTTAAATATTTCAGGAGATAATGACGTTAATTTTACGAAGAAACCTTTAAGTACTGGACAGTGATTCTAAGTAAGGTGGGTACTAAACAAGAAAGGATGTAAAGTTTTACTATATATTTTCCAAACAACAATTCTTATTAAAACGAAATCCACCTTTACAGATAAATAAAACTTGAAGTTCTTACCTTGGTTGCTGACGTGGTGTTTGGCTACACTTGTCAGCAGTCCTCACTTAACGATGAAGATTAAATTTAGTGGCGCTGGATGTTAAAGCTACAAGCGCTTTGCGCATATTCCTGTTGATATACCAGCTTTACCATTTAATTTCCTCTCTAAGTATTCTTATGCAAACGTCTGTTTATAGCTGGCAATTATTAATTATGAAGTAAAAATGCTTTCACCATTTCCTTGCCCTCTTTTAGAATTTCCAGACCGCTCTTACTACACAGTTCTGTTTAAACTATGGACATACAGGGAAAAGATGTTAACGAAACAACGCCATGTTAGCAACATTATTCGCCTTCCCTATTGCTAAGGCAGTGTGCAGTTCTCGGTTTTGGCGCGCTACACGTCATTAGTACGCTCAATCCAGCTGTACTACACTGTTATTGTAACTAAGGTCGATTCGTACAATCTCTTTGAACATATGAAATCTAAACATATATGTTAACATTTGGTAGACATCTCTATAACAACGCAAACACAAAATTACGAGTATTATACCTTTATAAAACTTCATAAAACTGTTTTGAAGAAATTTCTTGTTATATTAAGCAAAAAAATTTAAATAATTTGGTGGCATATAATGTAGAAACTTTTCGTATTACCGTTACAGGGTGATCGTGAAATAGCTGTCCAGGAAGTCGCTTTCACTCTGCCACAACGTGGATGAGGACACTGCCCCCCCCCCCCTCCCCCGCCGCCATCCAACCGCTAACCTGGTGCCTTCCTTGCATAGCTTCCCACTCCCGGTCGCCTGGCGATATTCTCCGATCGCCGCAACGGAATTCTGTTTAATATGAGGGCGTTTTATTGGCGAGCCATCGGAAATTTTATGCATTATACATGAGGAAAGAAATTTCCGGCAACGGAGACAATATTTCATATAAATGTAAATACCGAGCGAATACTTTCGTACTCTATATTTCTCCGCAAATGAGGTTATTTCGGTTTTAAAAACTTTGGCCTGTAAGTAAGCGCCGCCCAAACTCTCTGTTGCGCGCTTAGTCCGTTTTCCCTTAAGGATGACTTGTAAGTTAGGCGAGCCTCTTATTACAGTTGTTTAATGATCAGTTCCATCTGTGTCAAACTCTCTGCTTCTATCATTCGTTTATCTACCACTGGTATCAAAGCACCATACTAATAACTAAAATATCGATCTATCCCATTTATGGAAATTAGCCAACAAAACGTTACCAGTTTTGGAGAGTATTAACAAAAGAAAAAAGTCTAACATTATTTGTACTAAGAATCCTTTCCACCAAAATTTTCAACTTTTTCTACTGGTTTTAACAAATTCGTCTATCATCTTCAGAAGTTTGATACAGGCTTAAATTATAGGTTAGCCGATGTCAAATAAGTATCAGGCGATAAAGACGTCTTTAGTTCAAGAACAATAAACTGTGTCCCATTTTAGAACATAAGTAATATATTCGATGCGTTATATACAGTGAATAGCAACCATCAGTCTGTTGGTAGCAACTCATCACATATATTATGTAGTTTTCGCGATATCACAGTTTATTATTATTTAACGAAGGACAACTTTATCGTCCGATTCTTATATAACGTCGGCTGAGATCTGATTTTACCCTGTATGAAACTTCTGAAGATGAAAAGTTAAACATTTCTGTGTAGCTGAAGAATTTTGGTGAAAAAAATACACTCCGGTCGCCGTTCAAAATCAGCTGTGAGTAAAATTATATACTGTACTAAGTAAATGAATACTGTATGATGCTTATTACACTTCATTCAGAGACGCATCTCCCTTCCATAGAATTACGTTTGTTATGAGATGAACATTATCTTTGTTATTCTATAGCCACAAATGAAGTACAAGCATCAACACTCTTCAACAACGGTGTGGGGGAAATATTATTCTGTTGTCAGATAAGATTGTGAACAAAATCATGCACTGTGAGTACTAAATAATTGAATATAGTGTTATGCCATTGCACTTCATTTAGAGGCGCATTTGAATGTTCATACGAGGGAAGATCGGAAAGTAACGCACAATAATTTTATTACCAAAAAGTTTAATAGGTAGCAAAAACAAGAAAAAAAATCTCAAATGAACTTACATCTTTACCTACTTTTGTACGAAGCCACCAACGTTCGCTACACATCGTGATGCAGTCGATGTGCCCTGTTCGAAGAAGTCCGTTTGTTTGGAGTACAGTCAGCTGTGGACTGCTGATTTAACTTCCATGTCCGCCGCAAAACGTTGGCCGGCGATAAATTCCTACACTGGATAAAACCGATGAAAGCTCGACGGTGCATGATCCAAACCGTGTGGATGCTGCAGCACCTCCCACCCAAATTTGGCGTGTTTCTCACGAGAAGGAGCAGCGACGTTGGAGCGAGCATTGTAATGAAGTAGTTCGACACCGTCAGCATTAATCTTGTGGCGTTTGTCATGAAGAAGGGCACAACGCAGCTTAAGGTTGTTAATGTAGCTGCAGCATTCACAGTCATCCTGTGGTTAGCAGAGTCCACCAATAACACACCATGCATCTCCCAGGGGGTCCAGCTGTTACGGGGCTCCCGCAGCGTTTACACGATCCCCTTGGAAGAATTCACGCCACCTGCTACGGTCCATACAATCATCCCTATACACGCTACGCATGTTTCTTGTGAATTTCACTTGGTTTATGCCCTTTGGTCCACAAATATCGAACTACGCTTCACTGATCTTTACAAGTTGACGACTGTGACAAGCGTTCCACATTTATATCGTAGTTCAGGCTTCTCTCGCTAAAGCTGCACACTAAAACAAAATATCCTCTGTAGCGCAAACTTCAAACTATATCGTCGTGAAATTTCAACATTCCAGCTGCAACACGAAGGCAGAAAAAATTATTGTGTGTCACTTTCGACCCTACCACGAAATTACATTTCTGGGTAGATAAAATTGTCTTTATGTTAACATACAACCACTAACGAAGTACAAATATCTACACTCTTCAATAATGATATAATACATTAAAATTTGTTCGGGGATATATTGCTCTGATTCAAAGAGGGCTGCGATTCCAGTTGTCTTCAAAGTATTTAGATGATTTTATGAGGTGTCGAAATAATGAAAAAAATGGAATCTTCAAAACGACGGAATAAAAACTCCCTGTATCATTTACGCCTATAAAATTGTAAGCAACATTACCTTAACGTTCGTGTTACAAACGTTTTCAAAATTTCATAACGGATCCAAAGTAGGTACACAGCACAACTCTTAGGAAATCATCGATTTCACTGCCTCACCCAAACAAACAGATACTGAAACACTAACTAAGACTTCACAATTTTGTGACGCGCTATCTCCGAAATAAATAAAAAATAGCTTCAATCCCCAGCGAATCAGAACAAGGTTTTTGGGAGGTTCCTCTTGGCTCTAAGGAAATGGGAATGTTCTCCCAAAGTTCTCAAATCGCATTACCATCTCGCTGCTGAAATATAAATATAAACGGAGTGAAACGAATAAAGGAATTTAAAGTCAACTGAGAAAAACTGTGTTGGGATAGATAATTAAAAACGAACGTAGCTCCTTTCTCCTGCTCGTTCTGTGAAGTATCGTGAAGCACAGTGTGGGAACAGTCATGTTAACGGAAACAATGGTGACAGAACAGATATGGCGTATGTAAATGTGAAGCGGGTCCGGCGGAGAAAACATAAGACAACATTTAGACAGTGATTCGTGCGGTTTATGCAACTCTCGGGGATTTTTGCGAGGAAGCCTTCCACAGGAACTAGCTATTAAGTCAGATACCTTGCAATCCTAGCGCTCAGTCCCTCGGCCAGATACTTAATAGGTAAAAATAAATACGTCTCCTACCGAGAAAATATCCTGCATACGAGCTACAGGGGAAGGGGATGATGAGGGTGGACAAATCGTATTAGTTTCGTGGAAGGGAGAAACGAAGCACAATATCTTACAAAATGAAATACGGAAGTATCTTATCGCGAAACGAACTAATCCTGCTGTTTTATAGTAGGTACTTGATAGCTAATGTGTATAGTTTGTCGTAATTCTTATGAAACTTGTATATATTGCTTTGCTGTTAGGCAGATAACCTTCAGATACATACGAATACTTTCCATATTCATATCATTAACAATTTTTTGACGATGGCTGGCAACACGAAAAAAAAAAGTTACGCACTGCAAGTACAGTTCTCGTGGAAGCTTTTAGAACCGAGAGCTGTCAGGCACCTTGAGTTGAATGGAGGCCAGTGGCTGATGGCGAACTAATTTTGAGGTTTAATAATTAATGGTTCGAGGTACACTTGTTGCTAGTCAGTGTCAATTACACGTTCCAGATTTCTTCATACATGTACTGCATTGATACGTTTATTTGTGTGGTAGTGCGTGATCTTTTAGGAAGGTTTCTGGGGTTGGTGCAACTGCTCTCCGCGGCCTAACACTACATCTAAATCGATGTAAAGGGTGGATTCCCTGTCTCTGTACCCAATATTCGTTAACGCACGCTAGCTTGAAGGCCCTGTATTCAGAGCCAGCCATTTCAAACACTGGTAGTGGACGGAAATCTCATCATCTTCTGTTGATAATGCTAAATTATGCTGTTGCAGTTTGGAAACTGGCCTTTAATACTTAGAAGGTCTGCCACAGGAGTCAAACGCACTATCGATTGTGTAGCTATAAATCATAGTTTCGGGCCTGGTAATAGCATATTTTTTTAGCCAAGGAAGGCATAAAAATTTCTCATGAGGTTGATAACTTCCTAGTGCTTGTGAGTTGACATATAAATTTGTTATATATCTTTTATTCTAAAATTCCACTTCATCCAAATTTTACTCTGCTTTCCAAATGTCATACTACTGTTTACATTCACAATTCTGTGCCCTTGGTAGTCTTATTGTGCACGGAATTCATTGTTTGATGTTAAGTAATCACATTGTTCCATTTTGTTAAAAATCTCAGTATAATCTTGCACTAAATTCAAATCCATAAGATGTCATCCAAATGGAGTGCTTTAAAATCGCAGACAGCTCATCGTGGAGAATTTATCTCGTAGATAACTATTTAGTGCACCACACGTTTCTTTCTTTGACACGACAAACCAACTGTTAATGTTCCTGGCAGTCCACGAGTAAACAGCTGGTCTCCTCTGGCAGCAACCTGATGCAAGTGCATTCTGCACCTCCGTAATGTGAGAAATACAACACATGCAAGTTTGAACGCAAGTCTCTACTTGTCTTTGGCGTTCCTAACTAAGCTGATATGCACACCTTAGCACAGTTTCCGTCATGTCACACACTTGTGGCCAGAAAGGGGGGAGGGTAGGGGTGGAAGTGGGCTGTGCTTCGTACTGAAACAACACAGTGCCTCACATTTTTCGCATTTCTTATATTCATATTTTAATAGTAATTTCAGACTATAGAAGTATATGTATAGTCATTTTATAATCAATATTAATTATTTTGAATGTTGTTAATTAAATTTACAGCAAATCATTGAAAAAATACTGTTGTAAGGAAGATGGTAGACACATTGGCCAAGTCACAGCTTTTACTATGTATAATAACCATCTCCAAACAAATATAAACTCGGGATGGTACTAACATCGTTGGTACGCAACACCTCGCGAACAGGGAGTTGCAAGTTGATAATGAGCGAGAGCGCTCGTTGATAAAGGGGAAAGCAAGCGCGAAACTTTGTATGTGAACTTCATGGTGATAATATGTTGGGCAAGGCATTATGAAGATAATGGATGATAGTAAGAGCAACAGTACAGCAACGACTTGGAAAGAATTCCAGGAGTATTATTGGAAGGAAGTACGCTGTGGCCAGATATATTAATGCTACGGAGAGCCTATTCCCTGATAACTGTCGTCACCAAATCATCACGCCGCATCTAATGCACATTCACTCCAAATTAAGGCTTCGTCATTTCAGAATTTAGAAATGCAAAGGACTTCCCAATCTATCAGAATCAGCAACTGCACATTATACATATTACGTAAACTTCAAATTTGGCAGTTTCAATAATTATCCCAGTAGTTTGATCCTGTCCCCATCATTGCAATAACCGAGTGTCACATAAATA